>NC_089839.1:212018868-212146368 GCF_035609145.1 Eleutherodactylus coqui | reverse complement strand
TAGGCAGATTGCAGGCAGAGTGTATGCAGATTGTAGGCAGATTGTAGGATAAAGTAAAGACAGATTACAAGCAGTAAGTATGCCGATTGTATGCAAATTGTAGGCAGATTGTAGGATGGATTACTGACAGATTACAGGCAGTAAGTAGGCAGATTGTATGCAGATCGTTTGACAAATTACAGGCAGATTGCAGGCAGATTGTAGGCAGATTGCAGGATGGATTACAGACAGATTACAAGCAGTAAATAGGCAGATTGTAGGCAGATTGCAGGCAGATTGTATGCAGATTGTAGTATGGATTACAGACAGATTACAAGCAGTAAGTAGGCAGATTGTATGCAATTGTAGGATGGATTACAGACAGATTACAAGCAGTAAGTAGGCAGATTGTATGCAGATTGTAGGATGGATTACAGACAGATTACAAGCAGTAAGTAGGCAGATTGTATGCAGATTGTAGACAGATTACAAGCAGTAAGTAGGCAGATTGTATGCAGATTGTAGGATGGATTACAGACAGATTACAAGCAGTAAGTAGGCAGATTGTATGCAGATCGTTTGACAGATTACAGGCACATTGCAGGCAAATTGTATGCAGATTGTATTCAGATTGTAGACAGATTACAAGCAGTAAGGAGGCAGATTGCAGGCAGATTGTATGCAGATTGTAGGCAGATTGTAGGATGGATTACAGACAGATTACAAGCAGTAAGTAGGCAGATTGCAGTCAGATTGTAGGCACATTGTAGGGTGGATTACAGACAGATTACAAGCAGTAAGTAGGCAGATTGTATGCAGATTGTAGGATGGAATACAGACAGATTACAAGCAGTAAGTAGGCAGATTGTATGCAGATTGTAGGATGGATTACAGACAGATTACAAGCAGTAAATAGGCAGATTGTATACAGATTGTATGCAGATTGTAGACAGATTACAAGCAGTAAGTAGGCAGATTGCAGGCAGATAGCAGGCAGATTGTAGGCAGATTACAGACAGATTACAAGCAGTAAATAGGCAGATTGCAGGCAGATTGTATGCAGATTGTAGGATGGATTACAGACAGATTACACGCAGTAAATAGGCAGATTGTAGGCAGATTGTAGGATGGATTACAGACAGAATACAAGCAGTAAGTAGGCAGATTGTATGCAGATTGTAGGATGGATTACAGACAGATTACAAGCAGTAAGTGGGCAGATTGTATGCAGATTGTAGACAGAGTGTAGGATGGATTACAGACAGATTACAAGCAGTAATGAGGCAGATTGTATGCAGATTGTATGCCGATCGTTTGAGGGATTAAAGGCGGATTGCAGGCAGATTACAGGCACATTGCAGACAGATTGCAGACAGATGACAGGCACATTGTAGGCAGATTGTATGCAGATTGTTGGATGGATTACAGACAGATTACAAGCAGTAAGTAGGCAGGTTGCAGGCAGATTATTTTCAGTATATAGGCAGTATATAGGAGGTGCTGAGGCAGTGCATCAACGGGGACTACATAGAGGGCTCGATGGAGGGGTTTATTTGCTGCAGGGAGCGGGTCGGGTGCTCTTATCTAGGCTTCTTTATGGAAAATGTCAGTGAGAAACATGTGGTGGCTGAATCCTCCCTTGCACGGCCTCTCGAATCACTCCACCTCCCTACTGCTCGTTGTGCCGTCCAACCAATGGGGTGGCTGGAATAGGCATTACAAGCAGTAGAGTTCCCCGCCTCCCGCGATGACGTCATCGAGTGAATCACGTGACTGGCGTCTCGGGAGCGCGCACGTCGGGCTCCATCAAGCGCGGTGCACCATGGGAGAAAACCCCGGTGCACCTTGGAAGAAATTTTATAAGTTGCTGAAACGCTGGAACGGTGAGTAGAAACCATCATTAAAAGCCATTTAAACTTGTGCATAGTAAGGTTTGCTTTAGAAGGGGGACTGGGCATAAAAAAAAATTCACTTCTGCCTCCGGACAACCCCTTTAAGTTTCTTCTGTTGCTTTTGGTGGCCTATAGAAACCCCCTAACAGAATTTTGTTATTTTTTTCTCCCTGTATTTCTACCCACAGAGATTCCACCTGTTCATCTCCTTTAGCTATATCTTCTCGTAGCCTCAGCATTAGGTACAATTCTAGGCGCTTTTTTTTTTGACAATGAGTGTATATTATGCAGGCGAGGATCCGCTTTGCTAAAGACTCTGTATCACACAACTCCTCTAATACCAGACACAGCCATAGACAAGAGAAACGGTCCTTTCTCTAATCCTAAACAACCCCTTTAAAGTTTAGCATGGATTTGAAAGTGGCTTAATTCAGCTGGCAATTTACATCAAAATCCACATGTAGGCTTCTTTCACACGGCCGACGCATTTTCATGCAGGTCACATCGTGTAGTATCCTAGAGTTGGGGTCCCACAGCATTGTTAAAGCCACGTAATGTAAATTATATGTCTTTAAATATGTTAAATGTGTGTATACCACTTTAAGTGCTCAATAATGTGTTAAATTTGTGTGTTTTCATACTAGCAAATCCCGCATGACTTGGCAGAACTCACCCTTAACTACTCTCACCCCTGTCAATCACCCCTAGCTAGTGCAGGGATTGGATAGTTAGCTTTCCCCTGACTCAGGATTGGATGGGAGTTAAGGTATAAAAAGTAGGGAGTGGGGTTAGCCAGTCTAGTCCTGGAGTTAGCTGAGTGAAGGAAACATCAAGTGCTCCATTGCTGAAAAAGGTTTGGAACCACTGGTCTAGGCTTTATGTATTGTTGTTTGGTGATTGCTAATTCCTTAGCAACTATGATTGACCATTTGTGGATATATAGATACAGTCGACCGAAAATCGCTACATTTGTGTGCAAGAGCACTAAAGCTCAATCCTGAATGGAGACACTGACTAGAGAAAGCTCACTATCACATCCATTCTTTCAATTATCAAAGGTACCAGGTCTCCGTGTGCCATACGGGTTTGCGCCAGAGCCTGTTGGGAAGGGTCACTATATATACCCACCCCCAAATAAGGTTACACTTGCAAAACCACATGCACTTGTATGAAGCCGCCCTTTAAGTGAATCTGGAAAAATTGGAAAACTGTTGTAGGTGTGTTCAAATTGGCAGCTGCTGGGGCTAATGCAAGCAGGTGGGATCGAATATTTCTGCTTCCTAAACATAAAAACACAATAAACTGCTTCTATGTGCAGCATGATAATTTTTACACTTTGTGCAAGGGCTTGGCGATAGGTCAAAAATTGCAATTTCGTATTTTTTTCAAACTTAAGTACAATTTTTGATTTTAATCTTGATTTTCATTTTTTTGCAAAAACAAGCTAAGGGGATGCCAAGACACATTTTTTACATAAAGGAATTGCATGATTATCAGAACTGTCCTTAGCTGTCACCATCAATTAGAAGGTTGAATTAGCATGGCTGTGTGCGGTCCATGTGAAGAATCAGTTGTTTTAAGAGCCTCATAGCTTATTATGGGACTGTGTAGACAGACAGCATATGGCTTGCAAATGTCCGAATGGGTCCTACAGCTACACTGAAAGGTCTTGTAGCGCTACTGAGTGATTTGTAGGTATTGAATGACAGCTGCAGCCCACATGATTGCATACAACTCAGGCCAGCTTCACACAGGTGATAGGCTATTTTGCGTTGCGAGAGTGAGTGAAAACGCATGAAAATGAAACCAATGATCTTCAATGGTTTCATTGTCATTTGTGATGCCTTCACTGCATACTCACAGCGCTAAGAAAAAGCAGCATTATCGCCCGTTGTTTTTAGTGGGGCTGGCGGGGATGAAGGAATCCTCTGCCATAGCTGTCACAGCTGTGATAGAGGTCCGCGATGCTATCCATTGCTTTCAATGGGGCTAGCGCTGCTGCAGCCCCATTGAAAGCCATGGGTTGCAGCAAAGCACCGCAGCAATGATTTTCGGGGAAAGGCATGAAATATAAGCCCTTTCCTGAAAATCCTCTTTAGCTGTAAAGAAAAGTAAAAAAAATATTAACTCATCTAGAAGAGCCGTCCGGCTCTTTTCTCTGGCCCTGCAGACGTCTTCTGTCTTCTGGAGGCCAGGGATTGAAAAATCCCCACCTCCAGAAAGCGCTGCCCCGATTAACTGAGCGCCATAACCAATCAGGGGCAACACCCAGCCATCATTGATTGACAGGTGAGCGCTGACTGTGATTGGCTGAGCGCTGTGGGAATCCGCAGAAAATGGAGCATGCTGTGATTTTTTTCAAGCTCATGCAATCCGCAAATCGGAAAAATGACATTTCCCCATGACATCATGACAGCATACGCTGGAGGTTGCTCACCTGCTGACCTGAAGGGACAGGAAGAGGCAGAGTATAAAAAGAACCTCCCCTCCACCAACACCAGTGTTTTTCCTGTCCCTTCAGGACAGCAACGGCAGAGCTCCAGCGACGCTGTCCCATGCCGGAGGAGGACTTACCGGCGAAGCGGCGGCGTTTTTCTTCTGGCAGCCCCGGCAACCCCAGTGGGAAGGACCCCATCTGGGCGCTTTCCGGGGACTGTGTGGGCCGGGGTCCATGTACGGGCTGCCGGCACCACTGCGGCCGTCATTTCAGGCGGCGGCCGCCATCTCCGGGTCCAGGGCCGACAGGAGCGCTCCAGGGGGCGTGGTCTCGGCGGAATACAGCACGGTGACATCAGACGCTCCGCAAAGGGGGCGTGGCCTGCGAATGGGGCGTGGCCTGGCGCGGCCGGTGCCGAATTTAAAAATCTGCTGCCCCTGCATCAGCTGGTGGTGTTTCTCCACGCTAAGGAACGATCCTAAGTACAGGAAGCGTTCCTGCAAGACGCAAGATGTCGGCCAGAGAGGACCCAGAGACCCTCCAAACTGTAAGTGGTCCGGTGGACCAACCTACACCTGCACTACATACACTTCCCGACTAACAGAGTTTCCCTTGTCTTACAGGACAGGGATACTCAAAAACCGAGGGAGGCTAGACGAAGGAGTAAAAAATGTCCAGTATGTCTAACCAAACTCGACGACTCCTGCACAAAAACGTTATGTGCTACCTGTTCCGCAAAAGTTATGCAGGAGGAAAAAACTTCCCTTATGGCCGAAATTCGGTCAGTCGTCCGGGAAGAAGTGCAGTCCTCCCTCTCGGACCTCCAACCTGGGCCTTCCGGGGTTACACGCAGGTCGGTTCCGGCGGTGTCTGAGTCCGACTCCGACATAGCGGAAAATATGGATTTTGACGGGGAAGTGACGCAGGAGGACAAAAAATATCTTTTTTCTACCTCAGACATGGATCAACTGCTAAAAGCTGTACGCAGAACCATGCAGGTGGAGGAAGACGTGCAGCAACCCCGCACAGTCCAGGAGGATATGTTCGCGGGGTTACTCCCGCAACGGAAATCTTCATTCCCCGTAAACGCCACGCTCAAGCAGCTGATTCTAAATGAGTGGGAGAGCGTGGATCAGGCTCCGCTAATCCCTAGGGAATTCAAAGAATGCCTTTTATTTCCGGGAGATGAGGTGTCCTTTTTGGACGAGATACCAAAAGTCGATGCGGCAATTGCCATGGTATCCAGAAAGTCCGGATTACTCTTTGAGGATACGTCCCACTTAAAGGACCCGTTGGACCATAAGGTGGACACAACCATGCGTAAAGCCTGGTCTACCTCCGGTCTGATCATGAAATCCAACATCGCGGCCACTTCCGTGGCTCGTTCCATGGCAATCTGGTTGGACCAATTCGCAGCCCTAGTCGACCAAAAAGCCCCTAGGGAGGAGTTCGCAAGTGGCATCCCTCTGCTACGGATGGCAACAGGGTTTCTGGCGGATGCTTCAATGGAAACAGTCCGCTTCGGAGCCCGCATGGCAGCACTATCGAACACCGCCAGAAGGGCAGTGTGGGTAAAAGAGTGGTCGGGGGACTCAGCTTCCAAAAATAGGCTATGTACCCTACCGTTCCGGGGCGGGCGCATATTTGGACCAGACCTGGATCGTCTGCTGGAGAAAGCAGCTGACAAGAGTCACGGACTGCCTGCCACCAGACCACCCAAGAGACCCTTCACTCCTCATCCCTCGTCCACGTACGTCGGGAAGGGGAAGGCCGGAAGATGGTCTTATCCGAAGGGCGGAAGGGGTAAGACTTTAACTTTTGTCCCTCAGCCCATACTTTCGGGCCCGGTAGGGGGTATACTGGCTCGCTGTTCCAATAGCTGGCGTAGTATTACAACTAACGAGTGGGTACTGCACCTAGTGGCGGAGGGGTACAGGATCGAGCTACTATCCCGCCCCCTGGACAGATTTATGATAACCCCAACCCAGTCTCCAGGCCTAGAACAGGCTCTGTTGGAGGGCGTACGGAACCTGCAGGGTCTCGGCGCGGTTATCCTGGTCCCCAAGAAGGAACAGGGAAAAGGTTTCTATTCCCCCCTCTTTCTGGTTCCCAAACCAGATGGCTCCCACCGCACCATTATCAATCTCAAACAACTGAATAGATTCATTGAATATACGAAATTCAAAATGGAAACCATTAGAACTGCAACTCCTCTAATTGCCAGAGATAACGTAATGGCTACAATAGACCTTAAGGATGCCTATTTTCACATCCCTATTTACGCCAACTCACAAAAGTTCCTGAGGTTTGCGCTGAGGGTGGAGGGGGAAATCTGCCACTTTCAGTTCGTCTGCCTCCCATTTGGAATCTCCTCGGCTCCGCGAATTTTTTCCAAGGTCGTGATAGAAATGGTGGCCTTCTTACGAAATCAGGGTGTCATGATCATCCCCTACTTGGACGACTTCCTATTGATGGCAGATTCCCCGTCCACTCTGAGATCACACTTGGAGTCCACATTGCAATTATTTAAGGAGCTTGGCTGGATTATTAACGAGTCAAAATCCAACATGGAGCCAGAAACCAGGAAGAAATTCCTGGGTGTCATCCTGGATTCCAGTCTACAAAATTCGTCCCTTCCTCCCCTAAGAAAACATCTTATCATAGAGGAATGTTCCAACCTCTATAAAAAACATAGGGTAACGATAAGAGACGCAATGCGGATCCTGGGACTAATGACTTCGTGCATCGGCGTGGTCCCCTGGGCCCAGTTCCATAGTCGCGGACTCCAGTCACTAATTCTCCAGAATTGGGACAAGTTGCAGGCTTCGCTTGATCAGACAATCCCTATTTCTGCGGAAGCCAGAGCTTCACTCCGTTGGTGGGTGTCGTCGGACAACCTGTCTCAGGCATCCGATTGGAATTTGGACCCGGCAGTAATAATCACGACCGATGCCAGCGCCAAAGGGTGGGGGACCCACTTTGAAGGCGGTTATGTACAGGGGGCCTGGGACGTTCACGAGAAAGCTAGCTCATCGAACTTTAGGGAGCTTAAAGCGGTATGGAAATCCCTGCGTAGCCTGCAAACACGGTTAGTGGCGAAGCATGTGAGGATCTTCTCAGACAATATGACAACAGTATCACTCATTCGCCACCAGGGTACCACCAGGAATCCTCCACTACAACGACTGGCGGGGCGGATCCTTCAATGGGCGGAAGGCACAACAAAGTCCCTATCGGCCTTTCATATAAAAGGAGCCGAGAACTCAGCCGCGGACTTTTTAAGCAGAAGGAAAGTGGACCCAGGAGAGTGGGAACTCCATCCAGAGGTGTTCAGCCTTCTTGTGGAGAAGTGGGGGGTACCAGAAGTAGACCTCTTTGCGTCAAGCGCAAACACCAAATGCCGGCTTTTCTTTTCCAGAGGCGCAGAGAAACAGTCCTTGGGCACGGACGCTCTCTCTCACCCCTGGGATTGGGACCTAGCATATGCCTTTCCCCCTCTGCCACTAATCCCGCTCCTGCTAAGGAAATTACTGCAGTCAACCCTAACAGTAATTTTTGTAGCACCATATTGGCCCAAAAGACCGTGGTTCCCCCTCCTGAGATCCCTGTCAGTGGGAGAGCCCTTCCACCTTCCAACAAGACCGGACCTACTGTCGCAGGGCCCTCTTCTTTACCCGGAAGTTCACAAGTTCAGGCTTACGGCCTGGAGCTTGAGCGGGTAACGTTCCTAGGGAAGGGTCTTTCCCCTAATGTTATTTCCACCATTAGCGAGAGTCTTAAACCCTCGACACACAAAATCTACTCCAAAGTCTGGAAAAAATTTTCGGAGTGGTTAGGCCAGGACATCCAGCAGCTGGACCAGCCAGACGTTCGTAAAATCTTAGATTTTCTCCAGGTGGGCCTGGATAAAGGTTTGAGTCTGAATACCCTCAAAGTCCAAATTGCGGCCTTGGGGGCATTCTTCGATCTCGCGCTGGCGGAGCACGGGTGGATTAGGAGATTTCTTAGAGGGGCAAGCAGATTACATCCATTCACACGGCCCACGGCACCACCCTGGGATCTGACCATAGTCCTTTAGGCCTTCTGCGACCCCCCCCCCCCCCCCATTCGAACCGATTACGGATCTATCCATCGCCTGGCTGACGTACAAGGTAGCCCTGCTTGTGGCAGTTACGTCGGCCAGACGCGTGGGGGAAATCCAGGCCCTCTCACGAAGGGCCCCATATATGACTATCCACCCAGACAAAATATTTTTTTTTTAGACCCGTCCTTCCAGCCTAAAGTATTGTCAGATTTCCACAAGGGCCAACCAATAGTTATTCCAGCCTTTTGCCAAAATTTCAAAAATGGAAAAGAACAAAAGCTCCATAATATAGACGTCAAAAGAGCGGTACTAGCGTACCTTGAGGCAACGGAAAGTTTCAGGAAGTCTGACAAACTTTTCGTTCAATTTCAGGGGCAGGCCAAAGGAAAGGCCGCTTCTAAAGATGCGATCGCCAGGTGGCTCAGGAGAGCCATCCAGGAGGCTTACAAGGCCAAGGGCATCCCCCCTCCAGAAGGATTGAAGGCCCACTCAACGAGAGCGGTGGCATCCTCTTGGGCAGAGAGAGCGCACGCGTCGATTGAGCAAATCTGTAACGCAGCCACATGGACTTCAGGCCATACTTTCATTAAACATTATAGGCTGGACTTTAAATATAGTCAGGACGCATCCTTCGGTAGGAAGGTGCTCCAAGCCGTAATCCCTCCCTAAAAAGCCCATGCCACTTATTTGGTATTCCTCCAGCGTATGCTGTCATGATGTCATGGGGAAAACTGGAATTTTTTCTAACCGATAATTCCCTTTCTGGAAGACATCATGACAGCATATGGGCTTTTCTCCCCCCCTTACCAACATGGTTACCCTAGTTTGTCCATCACATGAGGTAATGTGTATGCTTTGACTTTGTTTTCTGAGGTGTGTGATGTCAATAAAAACACACCTTCTGGTTAAATAGCTGGTCACTGTGGTCATTTGGAACGCACTGGTGTTGGTGGAGGGGAGGTTCTTTTTATACTCTGCCTCTTCCTGTCCCTTCAGGTCAGCAGGTGAGCAACCTCCAGCGTATGCTGTCATGATGTCTTCCAGAAAGGGAATTATCGGTAAGAAAAAATTCCCGTTTTTCAGGTATTCAATTAACTGCGGATGCCTAATGATTGTCTATGGGCTGACTGAATTGTGGATCGTAAGGGAACTTAATTATCAGCATCTTTTATAAGTTTTTCTAATAAGCTGTAATACATCAGTATAGTAGTGTATTAGAAAGCTACCGTGTTTTCCTGGAAAAAAGACACTGTCTTATATTATTTTTGCCCCAAAAGAGGCACAGTGTCTTAATTTTGAGGGAAGGCTTATAATACTCACCTAGTAGACAGCATTTGGGTCCCTCGCGCTGAACTGCAGCAGGCCTCTGTGTACTCCTGATCGCCGACAGAACATTCTCTTCCTGGTGGCGGGGCATGAATACCCCGCCTCCAGCAAACCATTGCTCTGATTGGATCATCGAATGCCGCGTCAGCAAGTCAGAGCCAGCACTCGATTAACCATTCAATCACATCATTGAATGGCTGTGATTGGTTAATTGAGTGCTGCTTCTCATTGGCTGACATGGTGCTCGATCAACCAATCAAAGCAATCGCTTGCTAAAGGCGGGGTACTCAAGCCCCGCTACCAGAAAGCGAATGCTCTGTCGGCGTTCAGGGGTACACAGAAGCCTGCAGCAGCACCACAGCCCAATGCAAGGGACTGATACACAGTTTTTTTTTCATGTAGTTTAGCTATGGCTTATTTTGGGGGGAGGTCTTGTATTTTTTTATTATTGGAGAAACACAGTATAAAGCTCAGCCAAGAGACTGAACTTCATAGGCCACCTGGCAGCTGGCAGACCCAGAGGCTATATTCACCAACCCATCAGAACCTCAGGTTCACATCACAGGGGTCCGATAAGTGACAGAGGGAGCCCCCTCCCTCTGTCAGCCATTTAGATGCCGCAATCACACTGACTGTGACTTGCAAAGGGGTTAAGCACCGGAAAGCTGAGGTTTCTTCGGTACTTGGTGTTACAACAAGTACCAGGTTGTTATCCGAGCAAACACCCCCCCTGGCACAAGAGCCCAGCACCAAGCTTCTGATACAGCTGCCGGTGAGTGGTAAGGACAGGGAGGCAAACTCAGGATGACACCGGGCCCACAGTCCATGTTATCTGTGTAGCACCGCTCCTAGAAAAATACTCCTTAGAAAGGCACAAACTCTCTAACGGTCACTCACTCACTCCTGAAGACTTTAGGTCTGCATGGCGGACTCCAACAATTCAGTCATTCAGTGGAACTCCTGGGGATATTGGTCCCAGGGAAAAGGCCAAATCTCAGCCTTTTCCATCTTCACCACATGCAGGTTGAAAGTATCTGCATGCAGCCAGACTTCCCTCTCCTGCAGACGAAAACTCCAACAACCACCACAGAACTCCACAAAACAACTCAGAGCGCTCTCCAGACTCAGAACTTCACTCCTTGTCCCTCAATCATACACCTTGAAAACACATTTATGGGACAAGGTCATATAACAAACAAAAGATACATTTCCAGACAGTAAGCCATTCAGTGCTGCAGCTATGCAATATACTCCGGTATTATTGTATCTTGTTACCACCAGGAAGTAGGGGTGGAGACAAGATTGTGGCTGCTTGACAGGTCGGTGATGCCCCCTCGTAGTGATTGGCTGCACGGCATGCTCCCCTCCCTGAGCCTCACAGGTCCTGGCACTGAGGTCTCCTGCAGTAATTGCTCCTATGGGCGGCCAGCACTGCTGTCTGTGGCCGCCCATCTCCCCTTACCATGTCCCCTTTGCGGCCCCACTGTGAGTGTTCCCGGGCCTGTACAGTGCCACCTGCAGTCCCCTTTACCGGCCCCGCTGTTAGTCGATCGGCAGCTGATGTTGTTGGGGAGAAACTTGTGCCCCACTATCTGCCGTTAGGCTCCTCATGCTGTGCGGGAGAAGGCAGCCGACAGACGCGTTGCTCTGCTGATGGGAACCCTGCAGAGCAGCACAGGGCCACCTGATGCAGTGGGGAAAGAAGGCAGCGGACAGACCAGCCGGTACATCTCAGCGCCACTGGGCCACCTGATGCAGTGGGGGGGAGGAGGTGGGGAAGCCTGCAGACAGAACCAGCGGTCGATGTGAGGGCTGATGAGCGCCGCTGGGGCGGATCATGCTGTGCTGCAGAAGAGACTGAAGCACCAGTGGGGCAAACCGCAGGACGCTCGGTGAGTCACCGGGGCTACTGCAGACGGGGACGCAGCTCACAGCCGCCATAGCGGGTACAAATCAATAGACAGACGCTGCACTGACGGAGGCCAGGAACAGCTGCAGCCTCTTAAATGCTTTTTGCCTGCCATGGAGGGGTAGGGGTTAGTTTTCCTATTAGGCTTACATTTATAGCTGTAAAGGCTTTTGCATTCACGGCTAATAATGTACACTTAACCGGATAACTAAGCCCAAACAATAAACTTCCAGGGCAGCCAAAATGTAGTTCAGAGGTTGCAGCTATATTACCTTCAAGGACCTTACAGAAGTCACAAATCACATTCTATTACACATAGAATGGGAAGCACTGAGCGAGGAGTTAATGACGAGAGAACGATTCTCAATGATGATCTACCTGTCTAAACGTTCTGCAGGAGCGCGAACAACTAGCGGTGATGTCAATCGCTCCTGCAGAACGTAGCCGACAGTTGCCCAGTATAAATGGGCCTTTAGAAACACGGATGTAGTTTGTGGGTAAGAGCATACGTAGTGTGCAGCTGTATGTTTCTATAGGGCGCTCTTGCACAAAGACAACTAAACCAATTGAGATACAAGAGGTCTTGTAAAATACTGCTGGAGAGAAAGTGTTCAAGGCGCCCAGAAGAATTGCAGCATGCGAGGAGTGAGCCCACAGCCAAGGAGATGGCAGGGATATAGTTGTCACTTGTCACGGTGGTTCTACCATCTCCTCCCCTGTAAGGCTAGCACAGGACCTGTCCATGTTACTACAGGGAGGAAGTCACTGGAAACTGCGGTGCGGTTTTAACTTACAACTCGTTGTCATGGGCATACGCCAACATTCCTTCCTCTGCGGTGAATCCGGATGATGGAATAATAGTCCAAACGCACAGGGGGTAGTTTGAAACAAAGCCAAGAATGGATGGCAGTGTTACTTTACTTGTAAATCCAAACAGAACAGTTCAACAGGTACATGGGCCAAAACAAGTCATTGGTGCAGATGCAGCTGATGGTGCGACAGGGAGGAAATCACAGGATGAATATCCGGCCCACAGTCTTAGTGATTTGTGTGACTCGGCTCCTGGCCAAAACTCCTTTCCTCTCTCTTCCACCTCTCTACCGGTCAACACTCACTCTCAAAGGCAGCACTCAGCGCTGCATGGTGATCTCCTCTCATCCGCTCATTCTGTAGAACTTCTAGGGGTAGTAGTCCCAGGGTAACTTTTAGGCCATCGCTCGGCCTCCTCCATTATTCCACACAAAGACCATTCAGTGTCTGTGGGGGTCCAAATAACTCTGGCTCCTGCCAACTCCTCTTGCAAACACCAACACTGACTTTCCTAAACTCACTCTTTGCAGACAGACTTGCACATAATCTTTGCAAACACCTATATGAAGCATGGTCACATGACTTCCAAACTCACAACATAAAATGATACATTTACAGCAGACAGACAGCTCATTTGCAGACATTAACCCTTTCATTCCTGCAAACTCTAATACAGATTCTGCTGATTTATTCCCCATTCCAAGACAATGTACAAGACAATACAGACAACATATAGCAGACATTTTGGAGGGGCCCTATTAGTTCTGGGCCACTACACAATCAGATCTCACAACTTATATCCCTAGCACTAGATACAAAATCAGAACTTTGGTCATCACAGCCTGCATCATCACGTCTCTTTATCTAAACCCTTTTGATACATGAAGTCTGTTATAGCATTCTATATCATTCCAAATACCTTTGACAGCTGTAAAATGGTTTTTGTCATTTTGCTCATATTAATAGCTTAGTTAATAATAGCTTAGTTAAGCACAAATCATATACAACGGAGGAGCGGCAGAGTCATTGGTCACAGTTTGATGTCAGTAAATGGTATTTAAGGACCAGACCCCCTGAAATGCAAACCCCAGAACAGACCCCTCTATGACTTCACAGCCCAGATTCTTTCGGTAATGGAGGCATCACACGAAAGTTTGTGCTGTGTATTTGTGCATCAACGAGGTTTGAGGAGGATCATAATCGGCGTGTTGCTTGTGCTTCTGCACATATAACTGTAATTTTTATGCACAAGGCCAATTCACACACGAGTGAATTTAATGGCTATTTAAGCCTAATAAGGTCCAGCTGTCTTTTTTTCCTGTGTTTTGCTCAGTGTCACACCCTTCCCTTGTGTATTTTCGCACCTGCCATAGACATCTATAGCACTTTTGCTGAGAAAAATGCAGGAAAATAGAGCAGGACCTATTTTCGTGCATGTGTGCTTAAGAGTCCAGGCCCCGAGGCAGTAAAAGCAGCCCCAAACACTGATGCCCTCTCCACCATGTGTCGCAGCTGGGATGAGGTTCAGGTGTCGGGGTGTGGGTTCTTTTTCCTCCAGAAATAGCATTGGGTATTTTTGCTACAAAGTTCCAGTTTTGTCTTCTCTTTCCATAGAACATTTTCCCAGAACCATTGTGGAGCATCCAGGTGTCTCAGGAAAACTAGATAGGTCACAGTGTTTATTTGGATAACAGCGCCTTCCCTCGTGGTGTCCCTCCATTAATATTAATTGTGTTCACTTGGTTTTCTATTAGTGGACACATGGACTGAGTTTATTTAGAATCTAGAATCTTCTGTAGGCCTTTTGCTGTTACCCGTGGCTTCTTTGTCACCACTTTTAGGATTACCCATTATGCTCTTGGAGAGATCTTAGCAGGACACCCACCTCTAACCTGTTCACACTGCAGATATTTGCAGTGGATTTGGCACTGAAATTGCATCAAATCTGTGATAAATCCAAAATGCTCCATTGCTGTCATTGAAGTCTCATTTTTTTGTACCCACTGAAATGAATTTTCTTCTTTTGTACATAATTTCTCTAACCATGGATTGCTGTACAACTGATCTGGATTACGGTTTTCTCCAGGAGGTTTCGGGGTATTTTGTAGCTTCCAAATTGTACAGTGTGCACACATCATCGAGCAGATTAGACACAAGCTATCAGCCTCATATCCAAAATGGCTCTCTGGGCAGAAACACCCAGACAGCCCCTTTTATTGTAAAGCATAAAATGGGCGTGCAACAAATTACATCAGTAACATATAGGATTCTCATTTGTCGGATCATATAGAATTCCCCCTCCTTCCTGCCCACCTTCTCTCAAGTCCAATGTATAAGCAAGTCTTTGTCTTACAAACATGTGCTTAAAACTGAAAGTGAAAGTAGATATCTCTTTGTTGAAGAAGATCCTGTGTGGGGGATGGGGAGGACTGGGAAAACACTCAAGATGAACACATAAGCAGTAACATAACACTGTGATTTAACTCTTTCCTTATGCAGCAGAGTTTCACATTAGGCTGAAGTCACAAAACACACATAATACGTCTAGTTTAGTACAAATCGATAGACATTTTATACTAACTAATCATCATGTCTATCACAATCCCCCCTTAAAATTTCTATCCTCTAACTCTCTATCTGATTTTCACAGTTCTCTGCGCATGAGCCTATAACTGGAGCGCGTTGAAGGTTCGTTTTAGAGTCTTCAAGGGGGTGTAGGACTTGTCCACTCCTTCTGGGGATGCATCCAGCAAACTCATGGTGGGAGCGGCTTTTCCAGCATCAGTTTCACAGGTCTCTGACACAGGGGATAACACAGCAGACTAGAACAGAAAAGGTAACCATCAGTTCACATACAACAGCGACGCCTGTCTGTGCCAGGATCCTTTACCACCAGCTCATCCATGGCGAGTGCTGGTCCCAAAAGTTAGCTCTTTTTAGTCAGTGCGGTCAGCTTCTTAATGGCAACTGCGTCTTTACCCGCGGGTCACGTGTCGTCTGGGATGTAGGTACAACAAGTCTCCCCTATCATCGTACAGACACTCCCCTTTTTAGCTAAAGTCATATCTAAGGCCATTCTATTTAAAAAAGTCATAGTCGAGGTAGGTCCTATTGGTCGACTAGTCCCTATAAGGCGTCTCTAGTATAATTTATAAACCACTGCTAATTATAATAAACATAATTAATCCAGTCAACGTTTATTTACCATAATGATCAGGAAAATGGACTCGAATCTAGTTTTAACTTGGTCTCTAATTTTTAAAACTTGTCAGGTACCCCCCCTTGGCTATCCTATGACGTCAATGTACACGTGTAGATCAAAACTACCACCAGGGGTCTCTCTTCTCGCTCTAGCATAATGTTACAATACTAGTAGCGTGCACAGGTACGCACGGCGTGGGACTCCCTAATCTTCACCCACACCAATGTCCCTCCTGGAGATAGTCCTAATGGTGAACACGTCCAAGTCGCCTCACCCTTGCGTCAGGGCTTTCCCACTGCCCGTAAGTCCCTACTCCTAGGAGGGGGGGGGGGATCCCTACCTTACCTCAGAGGGAGGCCATGGATTCCCTGGGCTCATTTCCGGGCATCCATACCCTCTATCTGTAAAAGTTAACACCCCACAGGGTGTGCCCTCGCCGGAACCTAAGGTCTTCTGCACTATCCCTAGGCAAATGGGAATTCCACTGACAATCCATCTTAGGAGATCGGGGCAGGTGCAGTACTAGTACATTTCTCCTTTTCTTTGGTAGCGTATGTGGTTGGCATTATCGGAACTGGCTCCCCAGTTTTTTTTGTTTTTTTTTTTACTGTTCAATGGTTTTTATTGGCATTTAAACAATACAAGTTTGATTACATAACATCAGTTCTCAAATTTGTGTGTTCAAATTGGCAGAAGGTGGGGCTAATGCAAGCAGGTGGGATCTAATATTTCTGCTTCCTAAACATAATAAACTGCTTCTATGTGCAGCATGATAATATTTACACTTTGTGCAAGGGCTTGGCGATAGGTCAAAAATTACAATTTCGTTTTTTTCAAACTTAAGGACAATTTTTGATTTTAATCTCAATTTTCATTTTTTTGCAAAAACAAGCTAAGGGAATGCCAAGACACATTTTTTACATAAAGGAATTGCATGATTATCAGAACTGTCCTTAGCTGTCACCATCAATTATAAGGTTGAATTAGCACGGCTGTGTGCGGTCCATGTGAAGAATCAGTTGTTTTAAGAGCCTCATTGCATATTATGGGACTGTGTAGACAGACAGCATATGGCTTGCAAATGTCTGAATGGGTCCTACAGCTACACTGAAAGGTCTTGTAGCGCTACTGAGTGATTTGTAGGTATTGAATGACAGCTGCAGCCCACATGATTGCATACAACTCAGGCCAGCTTCACACAGGTGATAGGCTATTTTGCGTTGCGAGAGTGAGTGAAAATGCATGAAAATGAAACCAATGGTTTCATTCTCATTTGTGATGCCTTCACTGCACACTCACAGTGCTAAGAAAAAGCAGCATTATCGCCCATTGTTTTTAGTGGGGCTGGCGGGGATGAAGGAATCCTCTGCCATAGCTGTCACAGCTGTGATAGAGGTCCACGATGCTATCCATTGCTTTCAATGGGGCTAGTGTGCTGCAGTCCCATTCAAAGCAATGGGTTGCAGCCAAGCACCGCAGCAATGATTTTCGGGGAAGGGTTTGAAATATAAGCCCTTTCCTGAAAATCCTCTCTAGCTGTAAAGCAAAGTAAAAAAAAATTAACTCCTCTAGAAGAGCCATCTGACTCTTCTCTCGGGCCCTGGCAGACGTCTTCTGTCTTCTGGAGGCCAGGGGTTGAAAAATCCCCACCTCCAGAAAGCGCTGCCCTGATTGGCTGAGCGCCTTAACCAATCAGGGGCAGCACCCAGCCATCATTGATTGACAGGTGAGTGCTGCCTGTGATTGGCTGCGATTTTTTTCGAGCCCATGCAATCCGCAAATCAGAAAAATGACATTTTCAGGTATTCAATTACCTGCGGATGCCTAATGATGGTCTATGGGCTGATTGAACTGTGGATCGTAAGGGAACTTAATTATCAGCATCTTTTATACATTTTTTTAATAAGCTGCAATACATCAGTATAGTAGTGTATTAGAAAGCTACCGTGTTTTCCTGAAAAAAAGACACTGTCTTATATTATTTTTGCCCCACAAGAGGCACAGTGTCTTAATTTTGGAGGAATGCTTATAATACTCACCTAGTAGACAGCATTTGGGTCCCTCGTGCTGAACTGCAGCAGGCCTCTGTGTACTCCTTAACGCCGACAGACCATTCTCTTTCTGGTGGTGGGGCATGAATACCCCACCTCCAGCAAACCATTGCTCTGATTGGTTCATCAAACGCCACATCAGCCAGTCAGAGCCAGCACTCGATTAACCATTCAATGACATCATTGAATGGCTGTGATTGGTTAATTGAGCGCTGCTTCTGATTGGCTGACATGGCGCTCGATCAACCAATCAGAGCAATCACTTGCTGAAGGCGGGGTACTCAAGCCCCGCTACCAGAAAGCGAATGCTCTGTCAGCGTTCAGGAGTACACAGAAGCCTGCAGCAGCACCACAGCCCAGTGCAAGGGACCAATACACAGTTTTTTTTAATGTAGTTTAGCTACGGCTTATTTTGGGGGGAGGTCTTATATTTTTATTATCGGAGAAACACAGTATAAAGCTCAGCCAAGAGACTGAACTTCATAGGCCATCTGGCAGCTGGCAGACCCAGAGGCTGTATTCACCAACCCATCAGGACCTCACGTTGACATCACAGGGGTCCAATAAGTGACAGAGGGAGCCCCCTCCCTCTGTCAGCCTTTTAGATACCACAATCACACTGACCGCGACTTGTAAAGGGGTTAAGCACCGGAAATCTGAGGTTTCTTCGGTACCTAGTGTTACAACAAGTACCAGGCTGTTATCCGAGCATACACTCCCCCTGGCACAGGAGCCCAGCACCAAGCTTCTGATACAGCTGCCGGTGAGTGGTAAGGACAGGGAGGCAAACTCAGTATGACACCGGGCCCACAGTCCATGTTATCTGTGCAGCAGCGCTCCTGGAAAAATACTCCTTAGAGTGGCACAAACTCTCTAACAGTCACTCACTCCTGAAGACTTGAACTCTACATGGCAGACTTCAACATTTCAGTCATTCAGTGGAACTCCTGGGGATATTGGTCCCAGGAAAAGGCCAAATCTCAGGCTTTTCCATCTTCACCACATGCAGGTTGAAAGTATCTGCATGCAACCAGACTTCCCTCTCTTGCAGACCAGAACTCCAACAACCACCACAGAACTCCACAAAACAACTCAAAACTCTCTCCAGACTCAGAACTTCACTCCTTCTCCCTCAATCATACACCTTGAAAACACATTTATGGTACAAGGTCATATAACAAACAAAAGATACATTTCCAGACATAGCCCAGACAGTAAGCCATTCAGTGCTGCAGCTATGCAATATACTCCGGTATTATTGTATCTTGTTACCACCAGGAAGTAGGGGTGGAGACAAGATTGTGTCTGCTTGACAGGTCGGTGACGCCCCCTCGTAGTGATTGGCTGCACGGCATGGTCCCCTCCCTGAGCCTCACAGGTCATGGCACTGAGGTGTCCTGCAGTAATTGCTCCTATGGGCGGCCAGCGCTGCTGTCTGTGGCCGCCCATCTCCCCTTACCATGTCCCCTTTGCGGCCCCACTGTGAGTGTTCCCGAGGTCTGTACAGTGCCACCTTCAGTCCCCTTTACTGGCCCTCGTGCCCCGTTAGTCGATCGGCAGCTGATGCTGTTGGGGAGAAACTTGTGCCCCACTGCCTGCCGTTAGGCTCCTCATGCTGTGCGGGAGATGGCAGCCGACAGACGCATTGCTCTGCTGATGGGAGTGCTGCAGAGTGGCGCAGGGCCGCCTGATGCAGTGGGGGAAGAAGGCAGCGGACAGACCAGCCGATACATCTCAGCGCCGCTGGGCCACCTGATGCAGTGGGGGGGGGGGGGGGAGGAGGTGGGGAAGGCTGCAGACAGAACCAGCGGTCGATGTGAGGGCTGATGAGCGTCGGTGGGGCAACTCATGCTGTGCTGCAGAAGAGACTGAAGCACCGGTGGGGCAAACCGTAAGTCGCTCGGTGAGTCACCGGGGCTATTGCAGACGGGGACGCAGCTCACAGCCGCCATAGCGGGTACAAATCAATAGATGCACGCTGCACTGACGGAGGCCAGGAACAGCTGCAGCCTCTTAAATGCTTTTTGCCTGCCGTGGAGGGTTGGGGTTAGTTTTCCTATTAGGCTTACATTTATAGCTGTAAAGTCTTTTGCATTCACAGCTAATAATTTACACTTAACTGGATAACTAAGCCCAAACAATAAACCTCCAGGGCGGCCAAAATGTAGTTCAGAGGCTGCAGCTATAGGACCTTCAAGGACCTTATAGAAGTCACCAATCACATTCTATTATACATAGAATGGGAAGCACTGAGCGAGGAGTTAATGACAAGAGAACGATTCTCAATGATGATCTACCTGTCTAAACATTCTGCAGGAGCGCGAACAACTAGTGGTAACGTCACCCGCTCCTGCAGAACGTGTAGCCGACAGTTGTCCAGTATAAATGGGCCTTTAGAAACACGGATGTAGTTTGTGGGTAAGAGCATACGTAGTGTGCAGGAGCTATATGTTTCTATAGGGCGCTCTTGCACAAAGACAACTAAACCAATTGAGATACAAGAGGTCTTGTAAAAAACTGCTGGAGAGAAAGTGTTCAGGGCGCCCAGAGGAATTGCAGCATGCGAGGAGTGAGCCCACAGACGAGGAGATGGCAGGGATAGAGTTGTCACTTGTCACGGTGGCCCTACCATCTCCTCCCCTGTAAGGCTAGCACAGGACCTGTCCAAGTTACTACTGGGGGGAAGTCACTGGAAACCGCGGTGCGGTTTTAACTTACAACTCGTTGTCATGGGGATACACCAACATTCCTTCCTCTGTTGTGAATCCAGATGATGGAATAATAGTCCAAACGCACAGGGGGTAGTTTGAAACAAAGCCAAGAATGGATGGCAGTGTTACTTTACTTGTAAATCCGAACAGAACAGTTCAACAGGTACAGGAAATCACAGGATGAATATCCGGCCCACAGTCTGTTATTTGCGTGACTCCGCTCCTGGCCCAAACTCCTTTCCTCTCTCTTCCACCTCTCTACCAGTCAACACTCAGGGCTCCCACCCACTGGTGATATTTTCTCCACTGCGATGCAATTCTAAAGTTAAAGTCTCGCATCGCAGTGCGAGAAAAAAATCGGCATGACACCGGGATATCGGCATCAAGCCAACATATCGCCAGTCCTTTCAATGGGGCCAGCGGCAGCAGCGCTAGCCCCATTGAAAAGACATGGAGAATGCCGGGGACTTCTGCCACAGCTGTGACAGCTGTGGCAGAAGACCCCGGTATTCTATTCCATTGCTTTCAATGGGATTGGCACAGCTGCCAATCCCATTGAAAGCACTGCTTTGGCATGCCCCGTGGAATGATTATCGGGGAAGGGCTTGAAATATAAGCCCTTCCCCAATAATCATTAATAAGTGTGAACATTTTTTTTTAAAATTATACTCACCTCTCCTGCTCTCAGCCGCGTCCTCCTGCTGGCTCCCCGGCACTGCTACTTAGCTCTTTCAGCAGTCGGGGATTTAAAAATCCCCACCTCCTGAAAGGGCTGTACAGATTGCCTGAGGGCTCAGCCAATAGCAGCTACTGCTTAGCTATTGGCTGAGCGCTCAGCCAATCACACAGCCCTTGGCTATTCATTCATGAATAGCTATATCTAAGCGATGCGAGCTTGCGCTGCGATGGGACATTTTTCTTGTGCTCTCGCAGCGCAAGAAAGAAAATATCGCCAGTGGGTGGGAGCCCTCACTCTCAAAGCCAGCACTCAGCACTGAATAGTGATCTCCTCTCATCCGCTGCAATCCAAGCTTCCTAAAGTGAACTTCGAGCATCAGCATAGACCGATAGTGGCACATAACCACCCATACGTCCATAGCGTCACAATAGGTCTTGTCTCTGAATGTGCTATCACCTGTTATGACTGCTAGATGCTCATTATGCGATTCATGTTGTTCAGCTGTGCTGCATACCTCTGGCCCTATGACCACCCTGGAGGGGTGGGTATATACCAACTCCATGACTTGTGATTGGTTCTATGTTATACATGTTGGGATATTTAAGTATGGGGGGTGGTATGCTGCTTTATGCTTGACAAAGATCCAGGGTTTGCAAGGATCGAAACATTGCAGCTATGTTTTACCATTGAGGAATAAACTGTTTTTTACCTTCTAAAAAAACCTTGGAGTGCTGATTCAACATAACCCACACGGATGTCCTGCTATTTCTGGTCTTTGGGTCCGGACCATTGCTGTGGATCGTGCACCTCATAAGGCCTGCAAGTGCAATTTGGACTTGTATCGGAAGTGCTGTTCCCTATCTCAATTCTTTCTTAAGTCTATGTAACAGCACACCAACCATGTCTAGTCTATGTAACAGCACACCCCACCGCGACAAGTCTATGTGACAGCACATCCCACCGCGACAAGTCTATGTGACAGCACACTCAATTACGACAAGTCTATGTGACAGCACACCCCACCGTGACAAGTCTATGTAACAGGACACTCCACAGCGACAAGTCTATGTAACAGCACACCCCACCATATCAAGTCTATGTATCAGCACATCCCACCGCGACAAGTCTATGTGACAGCACATCCCACCACGACAAGTCTATCTAACGGCCCACCCCACCATGCCAAGTCTATGTGACAGCACCCCGACCCCGGCATGAAGTCTATGTGACAGCACACCCCAGCGCGACAAGTCTATATGACAGCACACTCCACAGCGACAAGTCTATGTGACAGCACCCGCCCCCCCCCCAACTAGTGACAGCTGGGTGCCCGCACCCCCCGACTAGTGACAGCTCGGCGCCCGCACCCCTCAACTACTGACAGTTCAGCACTCGCACCCACCCCCCCGACTACTGACAGTTCACACCCCCCAAGCAACTACTTACAGCTCGCACCTGCAACCCCCCTGCAACTACTGACAACTCGCACCTCCCCCACGACTACTGACAGCTCGCACCCCCGCCCGTTGCGACTACTGACTGCTCGCATCTTCACCCCCCCACGCGACTACTGACAGCTTGCTCCTGCACTCCCCCCCCCCCCGCCCGCAGCGACTCCTGACAGCTCGCACTCGCACCATTCCCCCAGGCGACTACTGACAGCTCGCACCCGCACCCCCCCCCCCAGCGACTACTGACAGCTCGCACCCCCTTCCCCTTCGCGACTACTGACAGCTCTCACCCACACACACCCCCTGAGACCACTCCCCCTCCTCCCCTCAGATTCTTACCTCAGCTGATAATCTAGCGGCTGTGCATCCCAGAGCTTCCTGAAGCAGCGCACGATCCTGGCAGAAGAACTTCTACTGAGCATGTGTGGAGCAGAAGAAGCTCGTCCCAGTCCAGTCAAGACCTGGAGCCAGCCCGACAAGAAGAGGAGAAGACTTGTCGTATCCATGGACAACAGGAGAAGCAACACAGGGGGGGCACCCCTAAAGGTAAGTGAATAACTTCTGTTTGCCTAATTTACAGTGCGCAATGTATATTACAAAGTGCATTGCATTGGGCAAACAGAAGGGATGCCATGATTTCTTTATGGCCGGACAACCCCTTTAAGAGTCCAAGCCCCGAGGCAGCAAAGCAGCACCAAACCATGATGCCCTCTCCACCATGTGTCGCAGCTGGGATGAGGTTCAGGTGTCGGGGTGCAGGGTTTTTTTCCTCCAGAAATAGCATTGGGTATTTGCTCTCTATTTGTCTAACCGATTCTTTGCTGTCTCGCCGCAGAGTTTATATACTATTGCAGAGAGACAGAGCACATGCGCAGTCTCTGCAATAGCTCGGCATTCCCTGCTAGGTAGTTAACGTTACGTTACTACTCATGTAGCGAACATTAGCCGGCAGGAAGAAGAATGCTGGCAATGGACACATCATAACAAGAAGAAAATCTGGACGGTTTGCGGTGGGGTGACCCGGGGACTGTAGAAGATGCTGTAAGAAGATGGTCTGGGGAGAAATAGGTAAGTATTGATTTTTTATTTTTATTTTTTTTAAATACCAAAACCCATTTAATGTGCTTCAACCTGTGCCAGTCAATGTACTGATGCCTCCATCCTGTGCCAGTCACTGTAATGACACTTCAACCCTGTGCCACGCACTGTACTGATGTCTCCACTCTGTACCAATCACTGTACGGACTCCTCCACCCTGTGCCAGTCATTGTACTGGTTGCTGTCCACTGTAGATTACAATATACACTCCTCATTCTCAACCATAATGTGTGCTGGATTATGATTTCTCCAGCAGGCTTTGGGGTATTTTGTCGCTTTCCGAATTGAGTGTCGTGTGCACACATCATCGAACCAGAATCAGACACAAATGCTGGTCTAAAACCGGGAGAGAGTCTCTACCATGTGTAGAGGCTCAGGCTTTTTATTATAACAGATGACAACCGCCCTTCAATGGGCGTGCAACAGATTACATCAGTAACATATAAGATTCTCATTTGTCGGATCACACAGAATCCCCCACCTCTCTGCCCACCCCCTCCAAGTGTTGAGGTGGTATGGACTTCGTCCTCTAGCTGAAGTCATCTCCGTGTAGTGATGACTCATTGTTTACCTAGCTTCAGGATGAGGAGTGGAAGGGGGCTAGACAAACACTCAGTATTAAACACAGGATATAAGGATATACACAGAGACTATGGCCCTTAAAGGGGTTGTCCCGAGGCAGCAAGTGGGTCTATACACTTCTGTATGGCCATAATAATGCACTTTGTAATATACATTGTGCATTAATTATGAGCCATACAGAAGTTATAAAAAGTTTTTTACTTACCTGCTCCGTTGTTAGCGTCCTCGTTCCCATGGAGCCCGACTAATTTTCGCCCTCCGATGGCCAAATTAGCCGCGCTTGCGCAGTCCGGGTCTTCTGTAGTCTTCTATGGAGCCGCTCGTGCCAGAGAGCGGCTCCGTGTAGCTCCGCCCCGTCACGTGCCGATTCCAGCCAATCAGGAGGCTGGAATCGGCAGTGGACCGCACAGAAGAGCTGCGGTCCACGAAGCAAGAGGTTCCCGGCGGCCATCTTCACAGGTAAGTATAGAAGTCACCGGAGCGCGGGGATCAAGGTAAGCGCTCCGGTAAGCTGTCTGTACGTCCCTGCATCGGGGTTGTCTCGCGCCGAACGGGGGGGGGGTTGAAAAAAAAAAAAACCCGTTTCGGCGCGGGACAACCCCTTTAACTCTTAGAAGCTGGTTGTGCAACTTGTGTAACTTCTATGTACTTAACTAACATTAGATCAGACATCCATTGTCTAGCAAATACTATGATTAGATTGTGTGTGTGTCCTTTAAACTCCTGAGCTAAAAGTCATTACAATAGCAAAATACATTTGGGTTATATTAAACGATAGACATTTTATAAATAATCATCATGTCTATCACAATCCCCCCTTAAAATGTCTATCCTCTAATTCTTTATCTAATTTTCACAGTCTTCTGCGCATGAGCCTATAACCGGAGCGCGTTGAAGGTTCGTTTTAGGGTCTTCAAGGGGGTGTAGGACTTGTCCACTCCTTCTGGGGATGCATTCAGCAAACTCATGGTGGGAGCGGCTTTTCCAGCATCAGTTTCACAGGTCTCTCTGACACAGGGGATAACACAGCAGACTAGAATGAAAAAGATAATCAGTTCACATACAACAACGACGCCCGTCTGTGCCAGGATCCTTTACCACCCGCTCATCCATGGCGAGTGCTGGTCCCAAAAGTTAGCTCTTTTTAGTTAGTGTGGTCAGCTTCTTAATAGCAACTGCGTCTTTACCCGCGGGTCACGTGTCGTCTAGGATGTAGCTATGACAAGTCTCCCCTATCATCTTTCAGACACTCCCCTTTTTAGCTAAAGTCGTCTCTAAGGCCATTCTATTTTTAAAAAAGTCATAGTCGAGGTAGGTCCTATTGGTCGACTAGTCCCTATAAGGCGTCTCTAGTATAATTTATAAACCACTGCTAATTATAATAAACATAATTAATCCAGTCAACGTTTATTTACCCTAATGATCAGGAAAATGGACTCGAATCTAGTTTTAACTTGGTCTCTAATTTTTAAAACTCCCCCTTGGCTATCCTATGATGCCAATGTATACGTGTAGATCAAAACTACCACCAGGGGTCTCTCTTCTCGCTCTAGCATAATGTTACAATACTAGTAGCGTACACAGGTACGCACCGCGTGGGACTCCCTAATCTTCACCCACACCAGTGTCCCTCCTGGAGATAGTCCTAATGGTGAACACGTCCAAGTCGCCTCACCCTTGCGTCAGGGCTTTCCCACTGCCCGTAAGTCCCTACTCCTAGGAGGGGGGGGGATCCCTACCTTACCTCAGAGGGAGGCCATGGATTCCCTGGGCTCATTTCCGGGCATCCATACCCTCTATCTGTACAAGTTAACACCCCACAGGGTGTGCCCTCGCCGGAACCTAAGGTCTTCTGCACTATCCCTAGGCAAATGGGAATTCCACTGACAATCCATCTTAGGAGATCGGGGCAGGCACAGTACTAGTACATTTCTCCTTTTTCTTTGGTAGCGTATGTGTTTGGCATTATCGGAACTGGCTCTTCATCTTTTTCAAACAAGGGAAACGTTGGTGTCTGACAGGATGTGGAGGAGCATAAGGGCTTTACTAAGGCACACTCCCCTGTCCAATTACCCTCCAGGTGGGTCCTCTACCTCATGTCTCCACAAAGCCAGTAAACGTCTCCTAAGGACTGGACCTGATTCTGCATCTATTCCCCTCCTATCATACTGTAGGAGGAGCAATACCCGTTGGCGAGTTCCCCAAAAATCTCCCTCCACCCTGCCTATTTGCCTGGCAGGTGTAGTTTCCAGGGTAGTCAGTAATACTCTCTCCGGTGCAAACACTTAAGTAGTTATAGAGTATTCCTTCTTCCATTTCTCACGGACAGTGTAATTAGCGGAAATGTTCGTGAAGAGACTAATAAACCACTCTTCAGCATCTACAGGGAGATTTAGGGGGACCATCCCCGAGTGTGGTCGGGCACTACCGCACACGCAACAGTTAGACTTGTTGCTCCTGTTAGCATTGTACCTCATCAACTCCAACCAGAGATTCTGGTCAGAGTAGCCAGTCGCTACTGTCAAGGTGTCCTCAAAAGGTAGGGTCGGCTATGATCATCATGTTCGTCAAGGTCTTTATCTTACGGCGGAGGGGGTTAATTATGGGCACGGGACTAAGTGAAGGCTTCCATTCGGCTGCATCTACCATATCCCTTATTTTAAACTTCCCTAAGGGATCTATCCTCCCGTACCGGTATGTCCCCAGACTATAAGTCTCCCCGTCCCCCGGGCTTGGATCTTCCATGGTTAGTGTAACAACCGCATTAAAACCAAGCAGCATACTAAGTTCAGCCTTCCAATACCTGCTGTCCTTATTATTCTCAAGGAGGGTTATACGACTAATTAGGGATTTCCCCGCTCTTATTTTTCTTATTTAAGGCACTTCGCGGTTTATAGGACTAGTCTGTTCCTGCGTTCCATCCCACTAATCCCCAATAACGGCAGTCTTCTCCCCAGACGTTATCAGTGGCGCAAACATATTGTATTCCCCGGGTATATAAGTCATATAACCAGCTGGACTGAGCTAAATCTGGCCTGCGGTGGGATCTTGCGCCTAGACACGGGACCACAGTACAATAGTCGAAGGAATATGCAGCTACTTGAGCATTGGACGAGTTATACTAGAAGGTAACCATACCCCCATATTCTTCCGACTAAGGATTCCAGTTGCTACCTTCCTCTCTCACTAGCCCTAACCAGAGTAACGTCTTTGGCACAACTAAGACTGGTCTCCCGGATCTGAAGCTTTCTTACAGTATGAAGCATGGATCCATGTAAGTCTTTCGGCTAGTTTCACAGCTGTGGCAGTAGTCAGAAGCACCTGGTAGGTGCCATCAAATCGGGGCTCGGGAGGGTGCTTCCTGGGGAACTTCTTGACGCACACCCAATCCCCAGGCTGCAAGATATGTGTCCCAGTGTCTGCCTCTGAGTCTGGAAGAGAACACCTGTGCATAGGCTTTGGTTAGTTCTTTAACAACGGAAATCACATACTCAGTCAACACATCAGATTGTAATTGTAACCACTGAGGATAGTAACGACCTAGCCTTGGGGCTAGCCCAAACAATCTCGTAGGGAGACAATGTATAATCCCCCCTGGGTTCATATCTAACACTGTATAAGGCTATTGGAGGACAGTCTTTCCAAAGTGGCGTCATTTTTTAAGTATCTTACTTTTTAGCGTGCCACTACGTCTCTCCACCTTTCCACTACTCTAAAGATGGTAGAGTATGTAAAAGGCCTGGGATACACCCAGAGCAGACATGACATGTTACATTCACCTGCGAAGTTTATACCTCTGTCTGACTCTGAATCACCTCTGGTACCCCATATTCACAGTTTACCTCGTTCATGAGCTTCTTTGCGGTTACCTACTTGTTTACCTTGGTAACAGGGTCGGCCTCCAACCTGCAAAGACATCAACAACAACAAGCACGTAGTCATACTTCCCAACAAGTGGGAGCTGAACGTAGTCAATTTGCAATCCCTGAAATGGGTAGAGTGGTCCCGGCAAGTGTGATGTGGCAAATTTACTTCTGCCCTGACTTACCCATGGCATAGATCATGCTAAATCGGACAAATGATGCAGCAGCTACAGAGAACCTAGAAGTCGCCCAACCTCTTTCAAGCGTCGTCGTCATTACTGCTTTACTAGGTGGGTCTTTGCGTCCATCAGCTGGGCCATCATGGGATACAGGAACTGTGGTGGGCAAGTGCTGTTGACTGTTCACCACACGCTGTCCTGTTTCTGCTGCTCCCATATTAGTCCATTTATTCTTTCCTTCCTTGCTGGCTGGTAACTGTAAAAGTCTTTAGCATATCAAAGTCCAAAGTTTTGTCAATGTCCAAAGTTTTTTTTACCACTGACTCATGCTGTCAGTATCTTTCTTCTTTCTTCCACGGCTTGAGGGCCGCTGCCTTTGCTGCGCTGTCAGCGAGTGTGTCGTCTCTCGCCTCTCCAGTGTAGGAATCGGTGCGAACTCTCAACTTTGTCAGGTAGAAGTAGGGCCTCCATGCGACTCTGTACCGTTGCACCATTCTCAATTGGTTGTCCTGCTAAGGTAAAAAACTGTCTGGCCTTCCATATTGGGCCGTAATCATGAGCTATGCCAAATGCATACCAGGAGTCAGTGTAAAGGATTGCCGGTCTTACCTCTCGCCACTCTACACGCCTCAGTGAGGGCCTTCCATTCCGCTTATTGTACTGTGACATGCGGAGGCAGAGCTTCTGCTTCTAGGACATCTTGTTGTGTGACCACTGCATATCCGATGTGGAGTCATCAGTCCTCACCCTGGTACCATCTGCAAAAAGCTCAACATATGCATTATCAACAGAGGTTCTGATAACTGTTTGCATATCTGCAGTTTCTTACTGAATTAGTACTAAATAATCGTTCTGATGTTCTATTTCACATGGCTCGGAATCTTGTAGCACAAAATCATTTATTTATTTTTTTTCAAACCCAATAGCTGATCTACAACACCTAGATCATCTATGACCCAGATCACCTATGCCTCCCCCCTTTTGAACCGCAATACTCAATGGAAAAAGAGTCATTGCGTTCAAACTAGTAAACCAAGAGGCACAAAAACAAGCACTTTGTAGGTCAAGGTGACATTGTATGCAGCGAAGTCTGAGCGAAAATCTCCTTAAAAAAAATTTTTTTTTTTAATTTCAGGTCGCAGTTAGCATTTTTTAACACAAGGGGGCGCAACACAAGTAAAATTTTACGTCACCCAGTGTAATAGTATTTCAGGGTATGGCCAGCGTTTAGCTTTTACTCTCCTGTCGGAATATAATTATAGCTTCAGTGTAAACTGACACTAGAATATACAAAAGACTTAAAGAAAAACTAAAGAATACGGATGAATTAACATCCTACTCTGGGCAATTCAGTCCCTCTTTCTTCACATAAAAAGTAAAATTACTTCACCAAATTGCATGAAAAAGTTTGCTGGGTGACTATAGTGAAATTATTCCATCTGTAGGAGCCTTCCATAACATCATCTGTCTGAGTATCCATTGGAGAAGCGGGCAGTGGAAAACAGAGCCCCTGGGAACATGAGAGAGCGTCCCCTGTCATGTATTCCCGGCCTCTGCCCCCCATGCATCAACTCCAATCTTCCATGCACTATAAACCAGCTTAGTCGTCTACTATGTCCCAAGCTGCATCTCCACAAAGGTTTGTTTCCCTGAACTTATCACACATCCAAAGTGGCCACATCTTGGAGCGTAACAAAGTCTGGTCAAACAAAACCTTTGTTCAGACAATCATGATGTTAGCACTGGATACAGTGGCATTGGGAAATATAGGCTTCCCAAATGCAGCAAAATGGCCGCCAGAGGCAGAAAGGGGCGGGGCTACAAATCTCCCAAGTGAGGCAAAATGGCTGCCGGAGGAACGGGCGGGGCCAGGGGCAGCAGCACTTCCAGGTGAGGCAAGATGGCTGCTGGAGGAGGAAGGGGCGGGGCCAGGTCCTGTCCCGGATGGGGAGGGACCGGAAGTAACATCACACACCCTGAAAGTGAGCACATGGGGGGAAGTAACTTCAGGGTGGGGGCAGGCCTCACTACATTTACTGCAGAGTCACACTATGTTGGATTGTAAACATCGCAAGCACGGCCGCCATTACAGGGAGGGGCCGCAGTCAACACAAAGACATTACATTGTTCATAAGCAATACACATACCCCCCTACATGCTTTCCCCTCTTCAATCTCTCAACTATGTTATACCTCCTTCTAGCAATCTAAAAACACATTTCTTTCTGCTAGGCTTCCTGCTCATCTTCTGAAAACTTTCTACAATCTATCTTATCTGTCTATAACCTGGCATTTCTTTCTGCAACTTTTCCTGATCCTTTCCCATTGTTCAGTAACCAAATCACAAGCTCTATGACCTTTGTCCTTGCTCACTTTGCTCCCCATTCTCTAAACAACCTGCGTCTATGCCTGAACCTTCTCAATCTGCTCAACTTTATGCTACCTGCTTATTCTATTCTATTCAAAGTTTCTGGACACAATAGTGTTTCTCTTGTAAAATCTGCTTTCTTCAAATCCTTTCCATATAACCTCTTTCCCACTCAGAATTATAATGCACATTAATTCTACAAAACACAGGGAACGACAAAGTAAACAGAAAGGGTTAATTGGAAAAAGCTTTCAGCTCACTCTTATCAGCAGCCCTCCCCCCAACAATAAACACTGCACATTCTTTCTATAATACCAGACAGACGGGATTACTGGAGAATACCCACAACGGCTCAAGGTATATATATATCTCATCCACCTTTATATCAACCCAAGGTCTACTAGCAATCCCGAAGAGCACTTCCTGTACACGTCCTAGACAGGACATTTAGCTATACACAGAGACTGACGATTATTTTCAATGACCAAAACCTCAATAATATTCTGGAGAAATCAGCCGTCACAAAGCACGGCTATACTTCACAGTATATACCTTTCCACATATGAGAACATAACACGCTCAATCATAAAGTTAAGTATACGTATCATAAATCTTCCTAACCTCACACTAGTTTTACCTAGGAGCACGTGTCACTGGCGTGTTCCCTCAGACTTAAACAGCCGAGTCCGCCCTCCCGACACATTAACCCTCACAGAATTTATCTCTTGGTCTTGTATACACAATTTTTAACCGTCTCAGACATAATATACACAGCATACAAAATACCCCTTGAGCAGGTTAAAACGGTGGTCTTTTTTCCGAGTAAGAAAGAACTATATTACCTGCCTTTCATTGATTTATCACTCTGGATCAGGAACAGGCAGAAAAGCAGTCAGAACCCAGATCACATCGGTAGATTTACATAAAGCAATCTTACCGTGTTCTGTAGATTTTCGGGCCCCTGAGTTCTGCGTGCCGTCTGCCGATCTCTGTATTTTTCCAGAATGAAAGAAATCAAAATCTCTTAACTCGGTCCACCCAGGAGACGCCAATTGTGCTGGATTATGATTTCTCCAGCAGGCTTTGGGGTATTTTGTCGCTTTCCGAATTGAGTGTCGTGTGCACACATCATCGAACCAGAATCAGACACAAATGCTGGTCTAAAACCGGGAGAGAGTCTCTACCATGTGTAGAGGCTCAGGCTTTTTATTATAACACATGACAACCGCCCTTCAATGGGCGTGCAACAGATTACATCAGTAACATATAAGATTCTCATTTGTCGGATCACACAGAATCCCCCACCTCTCTGCCCACCCCCTCCAAGTGTTGAGGTGGTATGGACTTCGTCCTCTAGCTGAAGTCATCTCCGTGTAGTGATGACTCATTGTTTACCTAGCTTCAGGATGAGGAGTGGAAGGGGGCTAGACAAACACTCAGTATTAAACACAGGATATAAGGATATACACAGAGACTATGGCCCTTAACTCTTAGAAGCTGGTTGTGCAACTTGTGTAACTTCTATGTACTTAACTAACATTAGATCAGACATCCATTGTCTAGCAAATACTATGATTAGATTGTGTGTGTGTCCTTTAAACTCCTGAGCTAAAAGTCATTACAATAGCAAAATACATTTGGGTTATATTAAACGATAGACATTTTATAAATAATCATCATGTCTATCACAAATGCTCTCCACAGTGCTGCACTTCCCTATATCTTCTCCATATCTACCACCCTACCCTGCTCTGCAACCTGCTACTGATTGGGCTCCAAGGATGCCTTTACATGGGTCAACTGTCATTCTAATAGTCACTTGGAATAGTCGCTTGAGTGACTTGTTAGCATATGAATAAATATTGTTTTTGCATTTTACACAGAACCAATGTTCTTGATTTGTTCATTTTTGCGGGTGCTGAAGCGCTTCTCTGCAAAATTATTGGCTCGTTGTTCGAAGACAAATGATTACCTGTTTATACCAGATGATAATTAAAGGGGTTGTCCCGCGGCAGCAAGTGGGTCTATACACTTCTGTATGGCCATATTAATGCACTTTGTAATGTACATTGTGCATTAATTATGAGCCATACAGAAGTTATAAGAAGTTTTTCACTTACCTGCTCCGTTGCTAGCGTCCTCGTTCCCATGGAGCCGACTAATTTTCGCCGTCTAATGGCCAAATTAGCCGCGCTTGCGCAGTCCGGGTCTTCTGCTGTCTTCAATGGGGCCGCTCGTGCAGAATGTCGGCTCCGTGTAGCTCCGCCCCGTCACGTGCCGATTCCAGCCAATCAGGAGGCTGGAATCGGCAATGGACCGCACAGAAGCCCTGCGGTCCACAGAGAGAGAGGATCCCGGCGGCCATCTACAGCAGGTGAGTATGAAGACGCCGGACCGCCGGGATTCGGGTAAGTACTACCCGGTTTGTTTTTTTAACCCCTGCATCGGGGTTGTCTCGCGCCGAACGGGGGGGGGGGTTAAAAAAAAACAAAAAACGTTTCGGCGCGGGACAACCCCTTTAACCAATCAGGGACTACTTTTAGGTGAGCTTAAACCAAGTGACTAGTGAACCAATTCTCATCATCCTGCCGGTGGCCATGTTTACTCGGAGCAATCATCGCTTACATTCGCTCTTTAGAGACATTTTTTGAAAGAAAGTTGTCCTGTGTAAAGACACCCTAAACTCATCAGACGGAGAACAGAAAGATTGGAAGAAACACAAACTAAGGATTTGTTTTAAGTAGGAGAATTATTTTATTAGTTTTTAAATTTTTTAAATTAAATATAGGGAAGGAGGAGTACAATAGGACAAAGAAGGCTGGGGTAAAAAAGCAAAGAGATGGAGGGATATCAATCAGTGGCGTAACCATAGAGGATGCAGGGGATGTGCTTGCTCCTGGGCCCAGGAGCCTTAGGGGTCCCATAAGGCCACTCTTTTCCATATGGGGAGCCCCGTACTATAAATAAAGCATTATATTTGGGGGTCCTGGTACAGATTTTGTATTGGGGCCCAGAAGCTTCAAAATATGCCTCTGATATCAATGGTAAAAGGGGGAAAGGGTAAGAAAAGGAAGAAGGGTAAAGGGAAGGTAGGAATTCGAATGAAATTTTAAGGTGTTTTCTTTTTCATGAAGACTCGGTTTTTCTCTCAGGGGCATCAGGCTGGTTTCAGGTGTAGACTGGGACCTAGAAGAATAATGAAACATGAGAATACCTGAGTGGATGCGAGTAACAAAGCGATCTGTTATATCATCACAATAACATTATAATGAGCCACCCTTATAAACGACATACCCGCGTGAAAGTACTCCCAGAGTGAGAAAATCGTGCGAGTTTTGTGCATTGTGATATGCACAAAACTTCCTTGAAAATACAACCCGTTATTCGTGAGCGGTGAATTTAGATGGGCGACTTTTCTCTCACAGCGATGGTGTAAGACGGAAAAATCACAGCATGTTCTACTCTCATGCAGATGTGCGTCTCCTGCTCGGCACACAGACAACGCGGGTGTCCGGGTGCTGTGCGATGCGACTCGTGTCCAAGAAGGTAGGGTGGAACACGCTCTCGCCCATGTGAATTCAGAGCTCTTCACAATTAATCATGTGGCACATGAGTAGATTTGCTTTTGCTAAAAGACTTTAAAAATTTTTATCAGTCGTTATCCAAATGAAAACAGCAAACCACAAGTTCAAGTTTGTACAAGTATGTTAAACTCCTGCCCCCTCTCCGCCCCTCGCCGGCTGTTGCAAAGGGAGGGGGTGTGATGGGGCGGGCGCTAGTGTGCTAATCTCCTGTCCCCTCCCCTTGCTGGATGCCGCCATGGGACGGAGAGGGGGAGGGAAGGGGGAGGGAATTCAGCAGAGCCTCTGATAAAATCCCTCTCACCTCCCTTTTTTCGACAGCTCCCGTAGGCTCCCATAGAAGTCTATGGGACTAGCTGCTTTATTCCGGCTGGAAGATAGTTCCAGAACCATCTTTTTTGCCTGGCATAAAAATGGCCGGCCGGAATGCGCACCATTTGCGCTATCTTTTCGGGACGGCCGTTTTATGCACTGGAAAATCGTCCATCTGAACTGATTCCTTGGAATTCAATGCATCAGATGGTCGCATGTATTGGCCAGTCAAGGAAAGCGTCCGATATACGTTTGCGTGAGTAAGCGCTGAGATGGAGAAAAGAGAAAGGGAGAGATGGGAGCGATGACAATATCTGCATAGCTGCAAAATATGGTAAAGATATAAAAACAACAGAAACAAATGATTACCTTTAGCTAGATGGAGCTCTTATCATTTAACCACTTGTTTTTGAGGAGCGTCTTTAGAGATGGTCTTTTTCTGGGGTCCGGCTGCAGGAGTTTTTTCATGAAGTTTACGGCTCCTAATTTAAAATGACATTTACAAAATAAATCCGTGTATATATTCTTGTTCTAGACACTACAGAGACAAGTTCTGGAGGCAATGCTTTATGTCCCATGTGTGATGGTAACAGCCCCCCGTCATACACTGAGTGTTACCTTTAGAAAGGTCTGATGGAAATGCTATTGGTTTTTCTTTCAGTTGGTTCAGTATGTTGCTTCCGTTGTCCAGCTCTGATGTATATGGGAAGTTGCCGGTCAGCATGGCGTAGATGGTGACTCCACTGAAATAGAGAGTACAAATCAAAGCGGTAAGTTAGAAATTATCCATATTGTTGTATTTGTACAATTGTGCTAAATGGAAGCTTTTACTAGAATCCATCATCTGGTTTCTCCTGCCAGCGAACGGCACTGGCTTCTTCTTGCCCAGATTGTCTACTCTGACAGGTCTCTCCTTGTTTGTATATAGAAAGAGACATGTCCGTCTGGGTGATCTGGGCGGGGAGAAGCCAGCGGGGCCTGAGGACTCCTTATAAAACCAGCTAAGTCTACTTACATTGACCAGACGTCAACTTTTGAATCATACGGCTTGCCCGCAAGTAACTCAGGTGCCGCATAGGCTCTTGTGCCACACTGCGTTCTCAATGGCTGGGGGCATGATCCATAATAGCCGATGGTGTTGCTAAGGCCAAAATCTGTAAAATCATAAAAAATAGTCCTAAGAAGTGACTCATATTTCTATATGGATTCATATCCTACACAAGTCTAGTAGGAATTGTATCTCATTTATTTACACTTCTGCTCTTTCTATGCTGAGGAGTCATCACTGAAGCATTCATGGAAGGCGCTGTGCGGGGCATCAGCAGGAAAGTTACTTACCCACGAGTTTTATGTTGTTATCTTCATCCAGTAGGATGTTTTCTAATTTGATATCTCTATAAATAACAAAGGAAATGATCAATCAGTTCAGTAATAATAAATTACAAGCTAAGTAGAAGGTAATGGAAATCATGTTTAGGGTGGCTTCACATGAGTGTATGCAAAACCGCTCACTGCAGCACATGAACGAGGCAAGTGCTGAACTTTTTGGGCATGCAGAGCCATTTCACCCACGACACACCCTATCTGTGGATTAAATGGCTAATTAGCCTAATGAGCTTCAGATGTGTTTTTTCCCTTTTATGCAGTGTTTCGCCCTTCCCCTTGTGTATTTGCGCACCTCATGTAGACCTCTATAGGACCTTTGTTGTGCAAAACGCAGGAAAATAGAAATAGTAGCAGGTCCTACTTTTTAACAAGTGTGAAAAACGCACTCCTGAGAACATACCCAATAAAATCAATGGGTTCTATTCTCTGTTTTTGCGTGCACAAATATGGTCGTGTGGAGAAACCATTACTTTATTATATGTATGGCATTTCTGAGCCGCCATGAAGTAACTGCATTGCATTATGTATCCGGCCCCGGTCCTGAATGTTACAACCCAGAGCCGCAGTCACAATTCTGCTGGTTTTTGTTGGAAACCGTCAAGAAGCTTGGTGGCGGACTCCTCCATAACAGCTTAGCTGAGCCCCTGTATAATGCAGTGAGGCGGTTATGCCTCACACACCAGATTATTGCAGTAACGCCACTTTCCAAAATGTCAATCACTGGAGGAAGCTTTGTAAGAACATTGACTTAGTGAAAAATGACAGGAGGTTTCAGCTCTGAAGCCTCCAGAAATGTAATGCTAGAATCGTAGAATTCAGGATCAGAGCACAATAAGTAATGCAATGTATATAGAATGTGAATATATGGAATATACAGTGCATGAAGATTGTTTACCTGTGCACAATCCCCTTTTTATGTAGATGTTCTACTGCTGTTATAATTTGCCTGATGTACGGTTTGGCTTGATGTTCTTCGATCTTCTTTTTTGCAATAAGTTGGTCCAATAGGTCACCGCCCTCGCAGAGCTCCATCACTAGGTAGTATGAACTGCCGGTCTCATAGGCTTCATACAAGGGCACAATGTTTTGGTGCTTGATCATCTTTTGGAGTCTTATTTCCCTCTGCAGGTTCTTTATTGAGGTGGGAGTCTTTAGGGATTTGGCCTTGTTTATGATTTTTACGGCGACCTATATTACAGACAGGATACATGATGTGCAGTTAGCAAACGGAAATAACCCCAAACCTTGAATATTCACTATACTAAGATATAGCAGAGGTGAATTCATCATTATAGCAATTCTGTTCTTCACCTTGATCCCTCAGGTAACTGAGAGGGTTTACATGCCGTCCTATGAACCTCAGAGATACCATCTAGCAATATGATGGCACATGCTGGCACACTGGCGCATGATTAACAGCTCTTCTACATTAAAACAGTTCAGCTCTGCTATACCGGTGTGGGTATTGGTCTGTGTCGTTGGTTGTAATGTAATGTAGCATCATTCATCACCTACAATATTCTTCTTATAATAAATGAAAACTCTACCTTGTGGCCGGTTGGAAAATGCAGGCCTTCAGCAACCTTTCCAAAAGAACCTTGGTTTATGGTTCTGCCAATATAGTACTCGCCCACACGCAGTTTATGGGGGTAGTATGGCAGACCGGGCTGCTCACTTCTTCTGCCGTCCTTGGCAGGCATGTTTCTGCTAAAGAAGAAAAGATTTCTTTCCATGTTAGTCCCAAAAAACATAGGGTTTTAATGAGGCAATAATCCCCGTCCTGGCTTATAGGGCATATAAATATGTCCATATAACCATATCATTCAGTGCCTAATTAACTATAGCATACGGGCTGGTGCACAAATAACAGCTATACGTTGACCACTTATTACATTACATCACTAAGGTTTGTCCAAAGAAAGGCAAAAAAATGAGATAAAAAACAATTTTCCCCATTCAAGTGGAAAAATTTCTTGCTGACTCTAGTCTGGCAATCGGAATAATCCCTGGATCACTGACCCTTCTGGAGTAATTAGTGGCTATAACATCTAATATTGTATTGCTTTAAAAAAGGCCCCCGGACCCTCTTGTACTCTTCAGTGATTTCACCATCACCCAGACAGCTGTTTCATAGTTTTTGCCCCTCAATAATGTGCAGCAGGTCAAAAACCCAGAAGCAGCTGTCTGTGTATGGTATTCTGGCTTAGTTTACAATTCCCAGTCATTATTATAAGGCTTGTCTAAAAAGTCTACATTGACTTGCAGGAATGCTGCCTTCCAATAGGGGGCGATGCAGAGGTATTGTTCCATCTTCCATATTTGCATATTTCCCAGAGGAGCATGCATGGCCTTATAAGTCTCTTCACTATATGATACCCTTCCTGACCCATGTATTATGGACAAAAACAGAGCTGAAATCTGGTCCCCGGCTAATGTTGATGTGGCAGCAAATGAAAATATTACTTGTCCACTCAGGAACTGGTATTAATTACAAGATAGAAAAAATGGGAATTTTCCAAGCAAGCAGTGCAGATTGTATAGAAGATGATGGTGGTCTTACCTCAATATGCAGAACAGTTAGGTCTCTTCCAAACTGGAGGAGGACAATCCGTCCCCTCGCCCCCTAAGGGGGAGCAGAGGTAAAGAAAGCTCTGGAAAGAGAAGAGAGAAAGTGGATCACTTACTGAACACAGACCCCCGGACACATCCAGTAGCCCCCAGTATCATCCCCAGTAGCCCCAGTGCTCCTTATCCCCTTCGCGCCCCAGGAGGTACATTTATGTCCTATGTGTGTGTTGGGTCAATATGACGCATGATCGGAAGGCGAGGCTCCATAACATTGATGTGTGCCTCAAACTTGCAGGTTACCTGAGTATGTCTGGCGCATTTATGCAAGCCCATTGAGCTCTTGCACTGCGCAGAAAATAGGACATGTCACATATTTGTTTGTGCGACCAACATGTGTGTGCAAAATACACACGTGAACAAACCCATTGAAATCAACGCATTCTATTCACTGCTTGTCATGTGTGCTGGTTTTCACGCATTATACATAATGCAAATATGACCGTGTAAACCCGGCCTAAGCGTCAAGTTGAACTTTGCTGCATCTGTACATATCCGGTCACTGAGCTACCTAATAATATGAGGTGAATTACATACAGCGATCTGCTATCATATTACAACCACTGACAGAGGAATTGAACAAAATCAACTATCTCATTACACGGACACCATGGTGTTACCTTATAGAAGGGGGTACAATTATAACATTGGCTTGTACATTCCCACCCCCTAAATAATGCATTTACCAGCGCCCCATATTTGGACTATGATACAAATGACCTGATAGCTTGGTATCAGCAATTACACCACCTTTTGCTTGAGGTCCTTAAAAATAAAACTTCTTACCTGATGAGCTTTCAAAAAGTTTTCAACAGATGAGCTTTTATCACAATAAAAGTTTTCAATCCTATAGAGAAACTCTGAAAAGTACGAGCACAGTGTCACCAGGATGCGACTGCGTCCCACCAACAACACTGTGTGGCCAGCCAAGCAGCTGCTAGAATGTTAACCGCTGTCTGGATTGTGACATCATCATGGTAGGGATGTCATGCAGATCGGGGCATACTGCGTATACAGCACTGATACATGTACTGCTTAGGCTGCCTTTACCATCATGGCATTCATTTATAGTCACCCAAAGACACCATTGTTTTATAATGGCGGCCCTTCAGGTTTCTGCAATGTTTCCATTGTTTGGTGACATAATATACCTGTGTGCAGCGCCTTCATTGCAGGCAAATATTAAAACCTGCTGACAGAACCCCCGATACCCGGAAATTTGTGTTGTTTTATTTTTGTACAATATCTAAGTGCGGCTCTAAAACCCCATTCACATGTATTATACTGGAGTCTGTTCCAGTGTATTGGTGCAGAAGCCATGAGACGTCCACCATGGCTGTCATGTAACTTAACCCCTTACGCACGGACCCATTTTATGTCCCAAGGACGAACCAATTTATCAGTTTTTTCATTGAGACATTCCTAGAGCCATTACTTTAAAATTTTTCAAAGGGCTTGTTTTTTTGCGGGACAAGTTGTATGTTTTATTACATCATTTTGGAGTAGATATAATATGTTGGGGGGGTTGAGAAAAAAAAAATCACTATTGTTTCTTTAATTTCATTTTCACGGCATTCAGCGTGCAGAATAAATGATGTGATGACATTATTCTTTGGGTCAACACGATTCTGGTGATACAAAGTTTATACAGTTTTTTTATATTTGCTACTTTTGTAAACTGAAAACACTTTTTTTTTTTTGTTTTACGGTGTTCACCATGCAGTATAAACAATATGTAAATTAATTCTGCGGGTCGGTACGATTCCAGCAATACCAAACTTATAAAGTTTTAAAAAAGATTTAGATTTTTTTTCTCACCGTTTTTTTTTTAAAGAATGTTTTTTTTTTTTAGCATTGCATTCATAGACCCCCAACATTTATTTTTCTTGGTCAACTGTGTAGTTTGAGGTTTCTTATTTTTTCGAGACAAATTCAAATTTTCATCCGTACCATTAGGTGACCCATATGACTTTTTGATCGCTTTCTATTTAATTTATTGTGAGGTGAGATTTACAAAATTAGCTATTTTTTGCCATGTTTTTTGTGTGGGTAAAATAATTTACCAACTAATTACAAACGCGGTAACAAAATATTCGTAATGATATAGATATATATTTTTTGTACATAATGAAGGGGGAAAGGTGAAGTTTTAACACTTTTATTTTCATTCTTTCTTTAATATTTTTTTACATTTTTTTTTACTTTTTAATCTTTGTTCCACCATCAGACATCAATATCTCTACCTTTTATGTTGCTTATAATACACCGCTATACTTTTAGTATAGCCGTATATTAAATTAAATTGTCTATGAAGCTCAGCCACAGGCTGAACCTCATAGGTCACCGTACATGGCAGACCTGGAGGCCATCTTCAAGCAGTTGGATGGTATGACAACCAAATGCAACCAATTGATGGCATCTTGGGGGTCCAGTGGGTAATAGAGGGAACCCCCTCCCTCTCTCAGCCTTTAACATGCTGCAGTCATATTGACCGCCGCTTGTAAAGGATTAGTCAGTGACGATCGGAGGTTTCTCTGGTTCCTGCTGTTTGAGCAAGTGCCAGACTGTCAAGTGACAATTGAACATCTGCTCTCCCTGGCATGGGATACTCGCTGTAAAATGCACATGGATGGTTATTAAGAGTTCAAATGGGTTTTCTATGGCCTCATCATTGTTTAACAGGCAGAGCTCTGTAGATCTGGTACTGGCTGTGCCAGGTACTGCAGCTCTCTGCGGCCTTCTGCCATTCAAGTGAATAGGACTAAGATGTGTTACAATGCACCAGGCACTCTGCCTGGTAAACAATGAAGGGGACGCGTGCCATGGCCCCTTGAGTCAGCTGATCGATGCCAGGAGTCGGACCTCCACCAATCTGATATTGTTAGCTAATTTTAAGTAAAAGGCACAAATAACAAAGTCCCTGAAAACCCCTTTAATCTTTAGTGCAAAACATAAAAGATAAGTGTTAAAACACATTAAAAAGGTTTTCTGAGCAGAGCCGGCGCATCACCAGCGACATTTCTGTGCGGGCCTCTGTGAGGCTCGCACAGAAATAGGAAATGCTGCGATTTGTTTACTGTGTGAGATTTTTAACGCAGTCAAATCACAGCTGTCTGCATAGGATTGTGCGCATGCATGCAATACTATGATAGCGAGTAGTGGCCGAAATTCTGCGGGAAATCTCACCGCGGAATTTCCGCCCGTCTGCATTTACCCTTAGGGCTCAGTCACATGGGTGCCGATGCGCCAGTGTTACTGCATGAAGAAGACAGCCACACTGCAAGTGCGGACGACTCTCTGCACCGCCGGAAGAAAGAACATATGACCGGCAATGGAGCCAGTCATGTGTTCTTTCTTCCGGTGGTGTGGAGAGTCGTCCGCACTTTCAGTGTAGCCGTCTTATCGTAGAGGAACACGGGCACATTGGTGCCCGTGTGACTGAGCCCTTAGTGAGAATATGTGGTTACATGTAAAGAATATTTCCAAGGTCAAGTAGCTTGTGCCATGTCCTGAGGTACCTACTTTGTAAAGGTGCATTTAGACATGAAGACAACCGCTCAAAAAATGGCTTTTCAGAAATCATTTTGCATAATCTACTAATTGGTACTAATGCCTATTAGTATCAATTAGTAACATGTGAACCTCTGGGAAATGAATTTATTCTCTGAATTAATTCTCTTTGTTCTGCCAGTGGGGCTAATGGCTGAGAACAGCTGAGACAATGTAATCAGCTGTTATCAGCGCTCACCTGCAGAACACAGCGTGCGGTCTGTCTTATCAGCTCTTCTGCTGAACTACGGATTTTAAGCCGAACTAAAATCCATTGTTCGGCAGAAAACTGAAAGATGGGCACATTTACATGCAATGATTATCGCTGAAAAGATGTGTTTTGAGCGTATTTTGAGAGATAATCATGTCTAAATGGCCTTAAAACCCTGGACTACGCAACCACTTAAAAAAAAAGGTGGGCACTGCATAGAAAAACACTCAACTGCAATTAATACCATAACCTTTATTAGTAGCAAAGACACAAAGATTTTAGGAAAAATAAAATCAAGATGAAAAAAATCTTTTTTACGTTATCAAGTTGTTTATTAGTGGAAACAATTAAAACATACACTAAAAAAAAGTACAGAATTGGACTCTGCATCTATAATGACCTAAACATTAAAGGGGTTGTCCCGCACCTAAACGAGTTTTTTTTTTTTTCAATAGCCCCCCCGTTCGGCGCGAGACAAACCCGATGCAGGGGTTAAAAAAGAAAACCTGAGAGTGTTTACCTGAATCCCCGCGCTCCGGTGACTTCTTACTTACCTGGTGAAGATGGCCGCCGGGATCTTCACCCTCGGTGGACCGCAGGGCTTCTGTGCGGTCCATTGCCGATTCCAGCCTCCTGATTGGCTGGAATCGGCACGTGACGGGGCCGAGCTACAAGGAGCCGCTCTCCGGCACGAGCGGCCGCATTCAGAAAAGAAGAAGACCGGACTGCGCAAGCGCGTCTAATCCGGCGATTAGACGCTGAAAATTAGACGGCACCATGGAGACGAGGACGCTAGCAACGGAACAGGTAAGTGAATAACTTCTGATAACTTCTGTATGGCTCATAATTAATGCACAATGTACATTACAAAGTGCGTTAATATGGCCATACAGAAGTGTATACCCCCACTTTGTTTCGTGGGACAACCCCTTTAACATTTTCAGGCTATTTGTTCCACATAGTGAATACCATAGAAGCGGGGGAAAAAAAAAAAACAATACCAGAATTGATGTTTTTTAGACACTTTGTTTCCTGAATATGGAAAAATGTGTGACCAAAAAAGTTGTATGTACCCCAAAATGGTATCAATGGAAACAGCAACTCATCCGCCCTTAAACAAAATCTCTCACTCAGCTCCATTGATAACAGAATAATGAGTCTTCAGAATATGTTGACAAATTAGGCCTAATTCCCACTGGTGGATTTCCGCCCCGTATCACGTGGTGGAAATCCGCGACGTTGCCCTGCAGCTATTAGGTTCTATTGACCCTAATAGTGCAATGCTCACGGTGCGGAATTTCATTGTCGAATTTTGCCCCGTGAAATCACCCGTAATCACCCGCGGCATGTTCTATTTGCCACAGGTGTACGTGCGGACTGCTTCCATTGCAGTCAATGGAATCTGTCCGTCACGCTATCTTCCTCTGTAGCGCCTGAAAATGCTTCCCGCCCACTGAAGCCTGTGTCATATGACACGGCCAGCGCGTCATGTGACGCTGCGGGCGCATCATGTGACACTGCGGGCGTGTCATATGACAATGCCGGCGCGTCATGTTCTGCACTGCGCATGCGTGCCGGCAAGGGATACGGGACATCGGGCAGGGGATCCGGAGGTGAGCATGGGGTCTCTGGGGGGCGCCGTGACAGACTCCGCTGCGGATTTCCTTTTGCGGAGCCTGTCACGACCTTGGGCACTAGGCCTTAGTTTCTTTTTGTTAAATTTCACCCACTGACTGGGTGGCGGGGGGTTACTGCTGTGTTCTTTGGCTTCCAAGAAATACTAGAGTAGAAAACCCATCAGAGTGCCTGTTTTAACAAAGCACTGGACACAGCACCTCACCTGGGCTTGTGAGTTTGCTAAATGAACCTTAGAAGACTGGCAACGTGTCATGGCCCGATGAGTCATAGAATTATGGAATGGTAGAGTTGGAAAGGACCTCCAGGGTCATTGGATCCAACCCCCTGCTCAATGCAGGATCACTAAATCATCCCAGACAGATATTTGTCCAGCCTCTGTTTGAAGATTTCCATTGAAGGAGAACTCACCACCTCCCGTGGTAACCTGTTTCACTTATTGATCACCCTCACTGTTAGAAAGCTTTTACTAATATCTAATCTGTGTCTCCTCCCTTTCGGTTTCATCCCATTGCTTCTAGTCTTTCCTTGTGCAAATGAGAATAGGGCTGATCCCTCTGCACTGTGACAGCCCTTCAGATATTTGTAGACAGCTATTACGTCTCCTCTTAGCTTTTTGTTTTGCAAGCTAAACATTCCCAGATCCTTTAACTGTTCCTCATAGGACATGATTTTCAGACCACTCACCATTTTGGTTACTCTTCTCTGAACTTGCTCCTGTTTTTCTTTTTTTTTAAATTCTGAGTGCCCACAATGGGCACAGTATTCCAGATGAGGTCTGACTAAGGAAGAGTAGAGGGGGATAATTAGCTCACGTGATCTAGACTCTATGCTTCTCTTAATACATGCCAGAATTGTATTTGGCTTTTTTTTGCTGCTGCATTATGCTATTGACTCATGTTCAGACTATGGTCTATTAGTATACCCAAGTCTTTTTCACATGTGCTGCTTAGTCCAATTCCTCCTGCAGCGTTCAAGGAGCCAGTCCACAGGCGAGGAGATGAGGGGGTAGAGTTAGGCCGTGTCAAGGAGCTCTACCATCTCCTCCCTTGGGGGTTGCATGAGACCCGTTCAAGTTACCGCTGGGGAAAGTTTCATGGGGGTAACCCAAAATGTAGATTATTTTAAGAGTCCTGTCATTTGTGACGCCACCGTTCCTTCCTCCGCGGTGATATCAGATGATGAAATAAGTGATCTACATACAGGGAAACGTTTAAGGAGCAAATTCGGGAATGGTCGGCAGTGCTCATTTACTTGAGGCATTATTCACTGTCCAAAAACAGTAGATACACACGCCCGCAGAGAATGGTGTATAACACAAGAGAGGAAATCACAGGATCACAGAAAAATCCACAGTCCAAAGTTATCTGTGGGATTCTGTTCCTAGTCACTCTTCTTCACTCTCTAGCTCTCTACCTGTCAGCACTCACAAGTGGACACAAAATTCACTCAGTGCTGCTTGGTGGTTCCACTGTCTCTCTTCACTCATAGTGTATTAGGGGTAACACTGGCATCTCCCGGGTAAAGTAGGCCCAGGGAAGGCTGGTGGATATCTTCCATTCCGGCCCACACAGAACAGATGGTGTCTGTGTGGCTCACTTGCAGAACTCCATACGCTCCTCTCTCTTGCAAGACTAGAAGAGACTCCTTGCAAAACACCTTGCAAACATATATACATAGCACAATCACATGCCAAACAATGAGATACATTTTCCAGGCATCTCACATACCAGATAGTCAACCCACTCAGTGCTGCAGCTATGCAATACACATCATATTTATGCAACATATAAGACACTTACAACACATAGGCACAAGACAAATGCATGCATGCATCATGGAGGGGCCCTCTTAACTCCCATACTGTAGGTGCTTTTATTCATTTTTTGCCCAGATGTAGGACCTTGCATTCCTACTCATTAAATACCATTCTGTTAGTAGTTTCCCACTGTTCAAGCTTTTCTAGATCTTTTCGAATCCTTACTCTTTTCTATCCCTCCTAGCTTTGCGTCTGTTTGCGTTTGTACTCTTCCTCATTTCTTTTCCTTTCCTTTTTAGATTGTGTTTTTTTAAAAATTTTTATTGCTTGTTTTTTCCATCTTATGATGTTCTAATGTTACGCCACAGTCAGGGCTGCAATATTAGGGGGTTACCATTCACTATCAAGAGATTAGAGAAATAGAGAGGGTACATGGAGGGTGGGATGGGTCGGAGATTGACCTTTAGTGAGGGTCTTCTTCCCTCTTTATGGGGGTTCCAAAATTCGGGACCGAGCATAATTGCAGTTCGCACTTGCAATACCATAGGTAGTACCTGAATGGGCCCACCTCCAGGGGTTTATTGTATGTGCTTTAAGGTTTAGCACTTTGTCTGAATTTATTTGGGGAATTTTGTAGCACTTCCTGGGTTGCAGGTTGTCAATTTCTTTGTATTACTTAACAGTGATTTGACTTTGTTTTTGAAAAATAGAAAACTTAAAAATAAAAGAATTTATAAAAAAAGAAGTGGTTGCATACTGGTGTGGGGTGTAGTCTCATGGCATGGGTTGGGTCCACTGATCCATTGAACAGTGCCCGCTACGTTTCACTGCTTGGTGACTATTTGCAGGTCTTTATGGATCTCATGAAGCCCCGCGATGATAGGATATTTCAGCAGGATAATGCATCATGCCATGAGGCTTAAGTTGTCCAGAATTGGTTTGAGGAGCACTCGTGAGAGTTCCTATGAATGGAAAGGCCTGCATGTTTACCCATCATGAGCCCAATGGAGCATGTATGTGAAGTATAAATCCATTCACACCTGAGATCATGCACATACAAATATCGTGGAGCTGTAGGTGGCTATCCAGATGGCATTGCTCAAGATCCTTTTAGACATCGGCTGTCCACTTGTGGAATCAATGCCACGTTAAGTCGCTGCACTTTGTCGGGACAGAGGGTGTCCTATTTAATAATAGTTCCTATCCTATGACTTTTGGCATATCAGTAAGACTCCAAAAGTATACCTTTAACACAAGTGAGAAACTGGATACTCCAGGATAAAGTTCAAGATATTTGTTCAAGTTGGGTTAAAAACAATGAAAATGGCTAGTAGACCCCAGGTTCGTGAGTGCACATGCATGGACCTGGGTTTGCTAGCCATTTGCATTGTTTATAATCCTTCTTTAATAAAATTCTTGGATATTCCAGATGTAGAATAAAAGCCAGTTTCAGAGTTGCTACTTCCACTCGCTTCAGCAAGAAGTGTATGAACAAGGGCTGATGGTGTAATGAGGTGATCACAGGTGAGAGGGACACTTATTCGCATCCACAACAGTTATGACTAACACCAACCAGTATGGACGACAGTCATGAATAATATACTGTCAGGGTAATTTCTGCGTACATCACCAATCAGGCCCACCCCACTTGCCCCGCTGCCGGCGGTAAAGAAGAAACCACCACACAGAGGTCTGGTATAGTTCCTCACACGGGGACATGACTGCGCTGCGCCTCTTTATTACAGATTACATAAGATCTTATACCCTTTGGTCTCATCACCAGGAATGGGTGATGGGCTCATTGGCTAAAATTCACAGCATAACCATATATGGGAAGTCCGGATTTCCAGCCTGAGACAGTGAAAGTTATGTACGTAGTTGAACAGTCGTTATCTTGCTACGGCGCCTCTGGAAAAACAGCCAAGTACACGCGGCCTTCGTGTCTGGTTATTCCTTGTGTTCAAGAGACATTTTGTCTTCGCCTTGCAAGGCCTCTTGGCATATCTGATATAAGGCGAAGTATTAAGTTTTTCATAGAGTTAGTACATATAAGAATAAAGTTAGTATATATATAAAAAGAAAGGCACATAACTATATCTATATAAATGTATATATTCCAGTGTTTTCTACCTACAAGGATATATATGTATCCTTCTCAATACCAGAGCGTATTAGTTTATTCATTATTTTACTTCTTGAATAGACGCGCTCAGATATATAAATACGTAAATGGGAATTTATACCATTATGTTATGCAGCAGAAAACAAGTGCTTTTGTAACATTACAGGAGCAGTCCCATGAAAATAATGTATCACCGGTCCACAGGACTGAAGGTAAGTATCTAATTTGTGGAGTACTACTAACACCCACAATGTTCACGAGCATGGAAAAGCGCAGTGCAAATGGCTCCTTTTAAATAGGAAGTCATTCCTGCTACCACAGTACTGCTCTGTGGGTTTTTCCATTGGATGGTTGGTCAGACTTTAACCCCTTCCTGCTACATGACATACCGGTACGTCATGGAGCGGCGGGATATGTATGAAGAGAGGTTGCGTGGCAACCTCTCTTCATACAGTGCGGGTGTCAGCTGTTTATAACAGCTGACATCAGCGGGCAATAGCTGCGATCGGCCGCGCGGCCGAATCGGCGCTATTAACCATTTAAATGCCGCTGTCAATTCTGACAGCGGCATTTAAATTCCCCGAAGCGGTGAGATCGGGGGAGCCGTGCAGGTGTAATGGCAGCCAGGGCCTAATGAAAGGCCCCAGGGCTGCCTTACCAGACTGCCTATCAAGCCATCCCCATGGGGTGGCTTGATAGACTGCCTGTCAAAAAGAAGTATGACGTCATGCTATAGCATTACATCATACTGCAGGAGCGATAAAAGCATCGCATGTTAAAGCTTCCCAGGGGGACTTTAAAGTAATGTAAAAAAAATCAATAAGGTTTTTTTTAATTTAAAAAAAAAAAAAAGTTGTAAAAATTTAAATCACCCCCCTTTTGCCATATATATTATTAAAAAATCTAAATCATACAATAAAAATATGTATTTGGTATCGCCGCGTCCGTAAAAGTCCAAACTATCAAAGTAGCACATTATTTTTCCGGCACGGTGAACATCGTCCAAAAAATAAAATTAAAAAATGTCAGAAATGCACTTTTTTCGTTACTCTATCTCCCAGAATAAACGCAATAAAAAGTGATCAAAAAGTCAGATGTATTCCAAATTGGTACTCTCAGAAACTACAGAACATCCCGCAAAAAAATGAGTCCTTGCTCAACTACGTCGACGGAAAAATAAAAAAGTTATTGCGCGCACAATATGACCGCAGAAAATAATTGAAAAAAATTAAATGTCTTTGAAAAAAAAAAAAAAGAGTATAGTAAAAAAAAAAACTATACAAGTTTGATATCGTAGTAATCGTACCGACCCATAGAATAAAGTTATCATGTCACTTTCATTGCTGTTTGTGCACCAAAGAAACAAAACACACTTAAAAAAGCGAAATGTCGTTTTTTTCATTTTACTCCACTTAGAATTTTTTAAATGTTTTCCAGTACATTATATGGTACTTTAAATATCACCATTGAAAAATACAACTTGTCCCGCAAAAAACAAGCGATGTCGATGGATAAATAAAGGAGTTACGATTTTTTTGAAGGGGGGGGGGGGGAACGAAAATGGAAAAAGGAAAAGGGGCTCCGTCATTAAGGGGTTAATTAGCCAGATATAATATGGAAAGACAAAACCTGCGAATCTCACAAGGGTGATATAAGTTCTTGAGAACAATTAAACCTAACTACCTTACCCAACTTGTATGGGAGCCTGCTAGATGGAGGGACACTCTGGATTTATTATTAACTAACAAACCGGACAGAATCACGGCGGTGCAAGTTAAAGGACCCCTTGGAAATAGTGACCACAATATAGTTAATTTCCAGTTTTCATTCAATAGGAAGCCTTATTATGGAGCGACAAAAAACCTAAACTTTAGTAAAGCAAAATTTGATCAGCTCAGAACTACTATCGGTAACATTAATTTGGACTTTGTCCTTAAAAATAATAGTACGGATAACAAATGGGAGAAGTTTAAAAACATCCTAAATACCTCATGTGAGCAGTTCATCCCCTTTAAAAATAAAAGAAATACAAATAAAAGGAAACCAATGTGGTGCGACAAGACTGTAAGAGAGGAAATAAGCAGAAAAAAGAAAGCATTTAAATTATTAAAACAAGAAGGCAGTGAGAAAACATACAGGAAGAAAACAAATTGTGTAAGGAAAAGATGAAAACTGCAATGAAGGAGGCAGAAAGACTGATTGCCAAAGAGAGCAAAAATAACTCCAAACTATTTTTCAATTATATGAATGGGAAAAGGATTTGCACTGAAAGCAGTGGCCCTTTAACAAATAATGCAGGAGAAATCATAGAAGATGAAGGGAAAGGCAAAGCTATTAAATAGTTTTTCTCAAGTGTATTCACGAAGGAAAAAGAAATGTCACATGAGATGCAGGGGCATAAAATGAACCTCCCACAAAATAGAGATGGTTAAAAAAGATTAAAATCGACAAATCGGCAGGCCCAGATGGAATACACCTAAAGGTTCTAAGGGTACTAAGTAACATGATAGACCGCTATTTCTTATATTTGGGGACACTATTGAAACCATGGTTGTACCACTGGATTGGCGTATTGCCAATGTGGTTCCAATATACAAAAAGGGGTCAAGAAGGTAGCCTGGTAACTACAGACCAGTACGTCTCACTTCAATAATTGGAAAAATATTCAAGGGATTTCTGAGAGATGTCATCCTGGAACACCTCAAGGAAAACAACAGAATAACTCCTCATCATCATGGGTTCATGAGGAGTTGATCATGTCAGACCAATTTGATTAGCTTCTACAATGAAGTAAGTTCTAGGCTGGACCTGGGAGACTCTATTGATCTTGTACATATATCTGCATCTTTCTAAAGCATTTGACACCTTGCTGAATAAAAGACTGATATATAAAATGAAGCAGCTCACACTGGGCAAAAATGTGTGTAGTTGGGTAAAGAACTGGTTCTGAGATAGAAAGCAGAGGGTGATAATAAACGGATCATACTCTAATTGGGCCACCATTGCTAGTGGGGTGCCACAGGATTCAGTATTAGGACCCATTCTGTTCAATATATTTATCAACGACCTGATAGAGGGGCTGCACAGTAAAATATCCATATTTGCATACTATACAACATTATACAAAGTGATTAATACAAAGAAGGACATGTACAGCTGCAAATGGACACAGATAGGAATATACTGCATATATAATAGTCTGGGGGAACAGAATTTATCTTGTCATAATTTGCCAAGTTCCAGTCTATTTAGTGCAAGCTAATTCCTCCATAGATCCATCTCAGGTTACTTAATGGAGAGTACTGATGCAATGTGCGAGGAGAGAGCCCAAAGCCAAGGAAATGGTGGGGATAGAGTTGTCACTTGTCAAAGTGGTTCTACCATCTCCTCCCCTGTAAGGGTAGCACAGGACCCGTCCACGTTACTACTATGGGGAGGTAACAGAAAACCGCAGTGTGGTTTTAACTTATAGATAATTGTCACGGGTGACGCCACCATTCCTTTCTATTTGGTGAATCCAGATGATGGAATAACAGTCCAAACACACAGGCAGTAGCTTGAAACAAAGTCGGGAATGGACAGCAGTGTTACTTTATTATAAATCCAAACAGAGCAGTTCAACAGGTACATAGGCCAAAACAAGTCACTGGTGCAGACACAGTTGATGGTGCGACAGGGAGGAAATCACAGAATGAATATCGGGCCCAAAGTCTCAGTTATCTGTGTGACTCCGCTCCTGGCCCAAACTCCTTTTCTCTCTCTTCCAACTCTCTATCCAGCACTCACTCTCAAAGGCAGCACTCAGCGCTGCATGGCGATCTCCTCTCATCCACTCATTCTGTAGAGCTCCTGACAGTAGGAGTCCCAGGGTAATGTCAAGGCCATGGTTCAGCCTTCTCCACTAGACGCAATGGGATGAAACTGAAAGGGAGGAGACACAAATTAGATATTAGAAAAAACTTTCTGACAGTGAGGGTGATCAATGAGTGGAACAGGTTACCACGGGAGGTGGTGAAATATTCTTCAATGGAAGTGTTCAAACAAAGGCTGGACAAATATCTGTCTAGGATGATTCAGTAAATCCTGCACTGAGCATGGGGTTGGACTTGATGACCCTGGAGGTCCCTTCCAACTCTACCATTCTTTGATTCTATGATTGTTCCATTCACAGACCATGGGGGTTCAAATAACACTAGGTCCTGCCAGCTCCTCATATGACGCGGCGGTAGGTGGGGAAGCGTTTTTGCACGCTATCTCCCGCTGGTTACAGCGGGAGATAGCGTGAACGGACGGCTTCCATTGACTGCAATGGAAGCCGTCAGCGCGTACACCCGCGGCAAATAGAGCATGCTGCAGGTGAGGACAGGAGATTTCACGGTGCATAATTCCGCGGTGGAATTACGCATCGTGAGCATTGTGCTATTAGGTTTAATAGAACCTAATAGCAGGGGGCAACGCAGCGGATTTTTGCCGCGAATTTACGCGGCGTAAATCCGTTCGTGGGAAGGAGGCCTAACCCTTTCAATCATGCAGAGATGCAATTCTTAGTTTTGCAGACGCACTCCTCATTCAAAGACTGTATACAGGGCAAAGTGCAAAACAGTACTTTGGCAGAAAAAAATCAGAGATGGGGACGCAGCACTAAACCAGCACTGCATTCTCTTTATTCTCAAGAACGATATGTAAAAAGAACTCATCGCCCACGTTAACCTAAACAGTCGCCGTATCCGAAAACAGCCTAGTCATTAAAAGGTTAAAAATGTAATTTAACATGGAAAAGAAATTCAAATTTCTTAAAGTAGAAGTACTCCATCCTCACCTCTTGGGCGGGGTCTCTGATAAACTAACATGATAGGGTCAGAGTCCAGTAAAATTTGACACCATCTTCATCTTCCATTTTAGTCTGAGGTTTGCGCTCTATCTCTATAGAGGAGTCTGAGGAGATCAACATCTTCTTTCACTTCTTCCTCCTTTTTCAGAATCTTCTCTAGTTCCTTCATTTTCTACAGAGAGCGTCAGGTAAGGAATAGGAGGAGGGCAAAGCTGAAAAATAAAGACAGTACATAAATACCTGGAATTACAAAGACACCAATTTAAAAACAAAGCAGTTTTAGGATTATTCGGCAGCGCCCCGTCACCGAGATCACAGCAACTGTTCCAGATTAATAACTGTGTGGTATGTCGGAAAACAGGGGTAATTATAGAGGCCTAGTTGGGATGGGCACATGGGGTAATAAAACCAGGTATGCCTCCTCCCATGCCTGCTGCAACCCCGACACTTTTGGGGGTGTATCTCTAGACCTCAGTGGCATGGACAGAATGTAAAAAGTAGCGCTATGTGAGGCTTCGTAAGCTTGCTGAGGTGCGGCGGTCTCACAGAGAAGGCGCACAACAAGCTGCTCCTGGAACTGCAGGAAGGCGAGCGTTCTTGGGGCTTCTTGTAGATTACTAGAGATGAGCGAACGTACTCGTCCGAGCTTGATACTTGTTCAAGTATTAGCGTGTTCGAGATGCTCGTTACTCGATGCGATGTTCGAGTTACTTTCACTTTCATCTCTGAGACGTTAGCGCGCTTTTCTGGCCAATAGAAAGACAGGGAAGTCATTACAACTTCCCCCTGCGACATTCAAGCCCTATACCACCCCCCTGCAGTGAGTGGCTGGCGAGATCAGGTGTCACCCGAGTATAAAAATCGGCCCCTCCCGCGGCTCGGCACAGATTTATTCTGACATAGAGGAGGGAAAGTGCTGTTGGTGCCGGAGCTGCTATAGGGAGAGTGTTAGGAGTATTTTAGGCTTCAAGAACCCCAACGGTCCTTCTTAGGGCCACATCTAACCGTGTGCAGTAGTGTGGAGGCTGCTTTTTGCAGTGTTGCACTTTTTTTTTTTTTTTTGTATATCGGCCGTGCAGAGCATTGCGCCCTGCAGTAATTATACATACTCCAGGGCCAGTAGTGGTGGTGAGGCAGCGACAGAAGACATATATTTATTGAATATAGGCAGTGGGCCTTTCCAAAAACATTTGGGGAAAAAAATCTATTTGGGCTGCCTGTGACTGTCCTCAGTGTACTGGGTCTGTGCTGGGTGTAGTTGTCCTCCTAATTCATACGCAGCCAGCTAAGTGTTACAGCAGGCTTGCGCAAAATTATTTCCTGGCTCTGCTGTGCGTTCGGTAAGCAAAGTCAGCCTCCAACCACAGGCCAATAAGCGGCACATTTAATTACAGCGTTCTGTTTCTGCACTACTGGTAATACACCATGTTGAGGGGTAGGGGTAGGCCTAGAGGACGTGGACGCGGGCGAGGACGTGGAGGCCCAAGTCAGGGTGTGGGCACAGGCCCAGCCAGTGCGGTGGCCAGGGGTAGAGGCAGGGCCAGACCGAATAATCCACCAACTGTTTCCCAAATGCCCCCTCTCGCCATGCCACCCTGCAGAGGTCAAGGTGCTCTACGGTGTGGCAGTACACACGACCGACGAACAGTGGTGTGCAACCTTTGTCGCGCCAAGATCAGCTGGGGAGCCACCACCACCAGCATGCACAGGCATATGATGGCCAAGCACCCCACAAGGTGGGACAAAGGCCGTTCACCGCCTCCGGTTTGCACCACTGCCTCTCCCCCTGTGCCCCAACCTGCCACTGAGATCCAACCCCCCTCTGAGGACACAGGCACTACCGTCTCCTGGCCTGCACCCACACCCTCACCTCCGCTGTCCTCGGCCCCATCCAGCAATGTCTCTCAGCGCAGCGTCCAGACGTCACTAGCGCCACTGTTTGAGCGCAAGCGCAAGTACGCCGCCACGCACCCGCACGCTCAAGCGTTAAACGTGCACATTGCCAAAGTGATCAGCCTGGAGATGCTGCCGTATAGGCTTGTGGAAACGGAGGCTTTCAAAAGCATGATGGCGGCGGCGGCCCTGCGCTACTCGGTTCCCAGTTGCCACTACTTTTCCCGATGTGCCGTCCCAGCCCTGCACGACCACGTCTCCCGCAACATTGTACGCGCCCTCACCAACGCGGTTACTGCCAAGGTCCACTTAACAACGGACACGTGGACAAGCACAGGCGGGCAGGGCCACTATATTTCCCTGACGGCACATTGGGTGAATTTAGTGGAGGCTGGGACAGAGTCAGAGCCTGGGACCGCTCACGTCCTACCCACCCCCAGAATTGCGGGCCCCAGCTCCATGCTGGTATCTGCGGCGGTGTATGCTTCCTCCACTAAACCAGCCTCCTCCTCCAACGCAACCTCTGTCTCGCAATCAAGATGTGTCAGCAGCAGCAGGACGTCGCCAGTAGTCGGTGTCACGCGGCGTGGCAGCACAGCGGTGGGCAAGCGTCAGCAGGCCGTGCTGAAACTACTCAGCTTAGGAGAGAAGAGGCACACGGCCCACGAACTGGTGCAGGGTCTGACAGAGCAGACCGACCGCTGGCTTGCGCCGCTGAGCCTCCAACCGGGCATGGTCGTGTGTGACAACGGCCGTAACCTGGTGGAGGCTCGGCAGCCTCACGCACGTGCCATGCCTGGCCCATGTCTTTAATTTGGTGGTTCAGCGCTTTCTGAAAAGCTACCCACACTTCTCATACCTGCTCGGAAAGGTGCGCCGGGTCAGCGCATATTTCCGCAACTCCAAGACGGACGCTGCCACCCTGCGGACCCTGCAACATCGGTTTAATCTGCCAGTGCACTGACTGCTGTGCAACGTGCCCACATGGTGGAACTCTACGCTCCACATGTTGGCCAGGCTCTATGAGCAGCGTAGAGCTATAGTGAAATACCAACTCCAACATGGGCGGCGTAGTGGGAGTCAGCCTCCTCAATTCTTTACAGAAGAATGGGCCTGGTTGGCAGACATCTGCCAGGTCCTTGGAAACTTTGAGGAGTCTACACAGATGGTGAGCGGGGATGCTGCAATCATTAGCGTCACCATTCCTCTGCTATGCCTCTTGAGAAGTTCCCTGCAAAGCATAAAGGCAGATGCTTTGCACTCGGAAACTGAGGCTTGGGAAGACAGTATGTCGCTGGATAGTCAGAGCACCCTCATGTCTATATCTCAGCGCGTTGAGGAGGAGGAGGAGGGGGAGGAGCATGAGAAGGAGGGGGGAAGAGACAGCTTGGGCCACTGCTGAGGGTACCCATGCTGCTTGTCTGTCATCCTTTCAGCGTGTATGGCTGGAGGAGGAGGATCCAGAAAGTGATCTTCCTAGTGAGGACAGCCATGTGTTGTGTACAGGTACCCTGGCACACATGGCTGACTTCATGTTAGGATGCCTTTCTCGTGACCCTCGCGTTACACGCATTCTGGCCACTACGGATTACTGGGTGTACACACTGCTCGACCCACGGTATAAGGAGAACCTTTCCACTCTCATTCCCGAAGAGGAAAGGGGTTCCAGAATGATGCTATACCACAGGGCGCTGGTGGACAAACTGATGGTAAACTTCCCATCCAACAGCGCTAGTGGCAGAAGGCGCAGTTCCGAGGGCCAGGTAGCAGGGGAGGTGCAGAGATCAGGCAGCATGTACAGCGCAGGGAGGGGAACATTCTCCAAGGCCTTTGCCAGCTTTCTGGCTCCCCAACAAGACTGTGTCACTGCTCCCCAGTCAAGGCTGAGTTGGCGGGAGCACTGTAAAAGGATGGTGAGGGAGTATGTAGCCGATCGCACGACCGTCCTTGGTGACGCCTCTGCCCCCTACAACTACTGGGTGTCGAAGCTGGACACGTGGCCTGAACTCGCGCTGTATGCCCTGGAGGTGCTTGCTTGTCCTGCAGCTAGCGTCTTGTCAGAGAGGGTGTTTAGTGTGGCTGGGGGAATCATCACAGATAAGCGTACCCGCCTGTCAACCGACAGTGCCGACAGGCTTACACTCATCAAGATGAACAAAGCCTGGATTTCCCCAGACTTCTCTTCTTCACCAGCGGACAGCAGCGATACCTAAGCAATAGGTAGGCTGCACCCGCGGATGGAAGCATCGTTCTCTATCACCATCAAAAACGGGGACATTTTTGCTTTATCAATCTGTGTATAATATTCCTCCTCCTCCTCCTGCTCCTCCTCCTGAAACCTCACATAAACACGCCGAACAGGCAATTTTTCTTAGGCCCACAAGGCTCAGTCATATAATATTTCTAAACAATTTTTATACGTTTCAATGCTCATTAAAGCGTTGAAACTTGCACCTGAACTAATTTTTATTTTAACTGGGCTGCCTCCAGGCCTAGTTACCAATTAAGCCCCATTAACCAAAGCGATTAATGGGTTTCACCTGCCCTCTTGGTTGGGCAATTTTTCTGAGGTACATTAGTACTGTTGGTACACCAATTTTTGGGGGCCCTCGCCTACAGTGTAATCCAATTAATTTTTTGCCCACCTGCATTACAGCTGACGTTACATCAGCTGTGTTGGGCAATGCAATGGGATATATTTATGTACCGCCGGTGGGTTCCAGGGAGCCACCCATGCCATGGGTCCACACGGAGTTGTAACTACATGTGTCCACTTCTAAAGAGCCCCAGTCTGACTGGGGCATGCAGTGTGGGCCGAAGCGCATTTGCATTAAACATGACATTACCTCAGCTGTGATGGGCAATGCAATGGGATATATTTATGTACCGCCGGTGGCTTCCTGCCACCCACCCATGCTGTCGGTCCACACGGAGTTGTAACTACATGTGTCCACTTCTAAAGAACCCCAGTCTGACTGGGGCATGCAGTGTGGGCCGAAGCCACCAGCATTTAATCGGACCTTACCTCAGCTGTGCTGGGCACTGCAATGGGATACATTAATGTACAGCCGGTGGGTTCCAGGGAGCCACCCATGCTGTGGGTGCACACGGAATTCCCATTGCGGAGTTGTACCTGCCTGTGACTATTTATAAAAAACCGCGGTCTGACTGGGGCATGCAGACACCTTGACAGAATGAATAGTGTGTGGCACATAGGTTCCCCATTGCTATGCCCACGTGTGCAGCTCCTGATGGTGGTGGCACAGGATTATATTTCTCATTGCTTCTGTACCGCATTGTAGCCGTGCCAACCCTCTGCAGTGTGTGCCTGCGGTTCCTCCTCATGGCAGACGCACTTATAAATAGACATGAGTGTGGCGTGGCATGAGGGCAGCTGAAGGCTGCGTAGGGACAATTTCGTGTGCGCTGTGGACACTGGGTCGTGCAGGGGGGGGGGGGGGGTTGGGCAGCATGTAACCCAGGAGAAGTGGCAGCGGAGTGTCATGCAGGCAGTGATTGTGCTTTGTTGGAGGTAGTGTGGTTCTTAGCTAAGGTATGCATTGCTAATGAGGGCAATGAAGATGTAAAAGTTGTTGGGAGGGGGGGGGGGCACTCTTGCCGCTATTGTGGCTTAATAGTGGTACCTGGGAACTTGAGATGGAGCCCAACATGTAGCCCCTCGCTGCCCTATCCGTTGCTGTGTCGTTCCCATCACTTTCTTGAATTGCCCCGATTTTCACAAATGGAAACCTTAGCGAGCATTGGCGATATACAAAAATGCTCGAGTCGCCCATTGACTTCAATGGGGTTCGTTACTCGAAACGAACCCTCGAGCATCGCGATAACTTCGTCCCGAGTAACGAGGACCCGAGCATTTTGGTGCTCGCTCATCTCTATAGATTATGCATTACAGGTAGCGATCTGAATAATGCCGGGCTCACACGGCCGTATGTGGAATCCGCTTGTGGAGGCCCGCAGCGGATGCCGGTTGTGAGGCCAGCTGTGTCCCTGCGTACGGCCACGTAATATACTGCACATAACTGCATACTCACAGTACACAGTACTCATGCACAGTACACCTTTTTTTGTTTATATTTCCCAGGCCCTCACTTAGCGATCACATAGGTAACGGCAGCCCGTACACAATGTAATTACGAATGGGCTGCAGGTATATCCACGACCATAGAGCACAATAGGTTCTATGTTGCAAATATCCGTTCTGTTTTACATAGTATTGACCAGCCAATGCATTTGATTCATCTGCGTATTGCCGCGGATCAAAGACATACAGAATCCGCAATTTCTATCTGGTCGTCTGAGACCAGTCTAAGGTAGATCGCTAAGCTTTTATCATGTGACAGGGGACCGCTCAACGAGGCCACCGGTCACTGCTCCAGGCTATGGTCTGTCTTTGATAGTCGGAAGCACGGGAATTTAAAATTTTCTAAGCCTCGCTGGCTCCTGCGCATGTTTCAGTCATTCTGCTGGCAGGCGCATGCACAGAAGTCGGGAAAGGTCTGTGAAGGATTATCACGTCAGGGTTCAAATGCGGAGGGCTCTGGTAAAGCGTTTCATCTGCTCACCATTCAGGAAAAATTAAACTTCAACTTTTTAAAACTTTTATGTGATCGCCGTTATCCAATGTGATCAGGGATCACTCACCATGGCTCTCAGTCACTGCAGCAGGTTCTTGGTCACCTTTAGTAGCCAAGAGCAAGGAGACTTTAAATTACTGCAGCAATCTGCAGCTTTAATACATCTGTCCGACAGTTTGACGACAGGCGCATGTGCAGAAGCTGCGGTAAGGTCCGTGGATAAATCGGGGGGCCTTAGGTACATAATTTCATCTCCACTCATGGATATGATCTTGAGGGGAGATGAAGCAAACTTTTTTTTTTTTTTACTTTACATGATGGATATCTAATGGATAACAGTGATCATGTGACCAGGGACTGCATACCACGGCGCTCAGTGACATCTCCTTGCTCTCTGCTACTTATGCTAGCTGGGAGCAGGGAGATTTTAATCTCTCCGGCCTTCTGCGCATGTGCCCAACATTGTGGGACATCATGGAGGATTGAGGTGAGTGGTTTATTTCCCTTTTTGTTTACTTTTATGCGATCGCCATTATCCATTGGCTAAATCAGTTTTAGCTTAGTGTCTGAAGGAGGCAGACCTCTTGCTCTGCAGGTCTTCTTTTTTTAAATTTTTTTTCTTCTTCTCTTCTAGCTAGGCATCGGGGATTGGCTAACAAGTGGGGAAGGGTCAAAAAGTGCTGCCAAACACACTGTTACCCACTCCTCTAAGAATACAAAATGGACCAGAGCATCACTAATGACTGGCTTCCCGCCAGCAATAATGGGGTCATCTGAATGTTCCGGACTCCTACCCCCAATTCCAGTGACCTGTCAATGCGATGTCACTGAAGCAGTGATCCTGCTGGTGGCTGGGGGAGCTGAAGGGAAGAGGATTACGATACATGAGTAGACGAGAGTAGGTCAATATTGCACCAGCGTACCTCCACTTCTTTTCCCCTTCTCACCTTCCCCCTTGGATCCATCCACCACTGCGCAGATGACTGTAGTTGCTGGCACGCTCTTCCCTCCCCCATCAGTGCAGCGATGATGTACCTTCGGGGCAGGGGGCAATATCTGGGGTCCCATTAGTATGCAGGAAAGGGGTGCAATTACCCCTCATCCCTGCACTATCCTTCACAATACTCTCTCATTCCAGTCGGGTTATGCTCTAGCGAGCCCCTGGCCTCTAGAACCCTAGAGGATGCAACCAGGGACCCCCCTCTGCCCATGCTGCTACTTGAAGATGGAGCCGCCTCCAGCCTAAGCTTAACTTGAGCCTCCGGCTGTAGGCTGGTATAGGCAGCAACTGGGGGCAGGACTGCCAACTTATGGTGTTTGGGTGAAAATTGCCCCCCTCCCTGCGTGAATCCTGTAGGTATCCGGCCTGGCCCTTGCTCCCAGCTGTGAGTGCTACTGGCCTTGCCTCCAGGCAGACAGGCAGGGTGGGCTCAAATCAAACCCTTGGCTCCTAGGCCTGTTTAGGCCGTGCCATAGGCGGGGCTCCGGATGCTGCGCGACCCAACAGCGGTGCTGCCTCTGGATGGGGCTCAGATTGAGTCCATGGATTCTAGGCCTGGTAGACAGTGATGCAGCTGGGGCTCTGGATGGTGTGCAGGGAGGGGGTGGAACCTTCTTCTCTCCATGCGTGTTTCACTTACAGCACCAAAAATCCAGCCTCTCCCCCCCAACCTTCCAGGCCTGTTTAGGCTGCAATGGAGGGGGGAGGAGTATAGAAACCCATCAGGGTTCTAACCGCCATGTGGACAATCTGCTGTCATCTGTAAAGCGAGAGACGCATTATAGCTAATCTGCCTTCATACATTGAATCATAGTATGAGGCGGCGTATTTGCTCCCCTCTTTCTGAGGTGCAAATATCCTGCTGATAGACCCCGTGTCTGACAGGACATTTGGCCTTTCCGTATCTGACATCATAGTTATATACGCAATGATAAGAGAACCTTCTTTAGGCCAAGAATGGTACCCTTCACAAAGCAGTATTTTTACCATGCTCAGGCATGGTATGTACCAGTAATTAACACTTCTATCCATGGGAGGAATAAGTCCATCATGCAACAGTCTGCATAGCCTGACTTTACATTCCCAGGAGTTTGAGTGGTCATCATCTACCATAAACCAGGGTTTTTGACAAGACTTTATTTGTATGTGGTGTGGCAAGTGGGGTTCACTCGCCACTGGATCGCCAACCTCTCTGTTAGTAAATAGGCACCACACGTGTACAAAATGGCTCACGAGACTTGAAATCTCTTTAAATTTGGCACCTGCCAGTTTTATTTCATGTTACAGCAAAGTAAATACAGCATATCATATGCCGCATATCATAAAATCCGAGCCGCAGCCCATCCTGCGGACAGGCTGCGGATCGGATAACTTCAAGGATCTCTCCCATGATCTGTTTATACCCAGGACTGCGACGGTAACAGAAGGGCATCCTCTACATCTAAAAGAAAGCAGGTTTTATCACGAACACATAGAGGGGTTCTTTACTGTAAGAGCAGTGAGACCGTGGAACTCTCTGCCTGAGTATGTGATAATGGCAAAATCGATAGAGGAGTTTAAGGGGGGACATCTTTTTAGAGCACTACAATATTACTGGATATTGACATAAGGTGAACAGTGGTTTGTTTTTTTTTTATCTCAAATCTTGATCCAGGGATTACACTGACTGCCATTTTTTTTTATTTTTTATCTCAAATCTTGATCCAGGGATTACACTGACTGCCATTATGTAGTTGGGAAGGGATGTTTTTCTCCAAATGAGCTAAAGTGGCTCGTTGTTTTTTTATTTATTTTTTGCAATCCTCTGGACCAACAAGGGGGTGGAAATCGGCTGAACTAGATGGACATTTTCTTCATTCAGCCTAACATACTATATTACTTTGTTACTATGTAACTCTCTACCGGCCAACACTCACACTTCTGGTAGCACCGGCACATCCTGGGTAGAGTAGGCCCAAGCCAAGCAGAAGGGAATCGCTCAGCTTCCTCCATTCTCTCCACACATGGACTGATCTGTCTCTGTGTAGCTCTCGCACAGACTTGCAGACTTGTCATCTCTTCCAAACAGAATAGAAGAAGACCCAGTCTCTAACTCTCTTCTACTTTTGCAAGAACTCCTGCTAACTCTCAGACTTCTGATAGACTGACTTGCATACACTTTGCAAACACCTAGCACAATCACATGACACATAAAGTGATACATTTTCCAGACATAACCCAGATGTTAACCCATTCAGTGCTGCAGAGGTGTAATACACATCAAATGCATACCACATAGAAGACACTGATAATACTATTGCATGAGACAAACATTTAACTGTCAGGACGCGGGGTCCGGGAAACTGGAGGTCCCTGAAAATACCCGCAACCCCTGTCCCTTCCTACTTGCCCCCCTGGGCTAAGCCCCAGGGCGACAACTGGGCGACGGTCCCTACACTCACTAAGGAAGGGGAACACGGGGACTAACGAACAGACAGGCACTGGAACAAACAACAGCAAGGAGAGTCAGGCAATCCGGGTCAGCAACAAGAGGGTACGCGGTACAAGAGGGTCAGGCAAAGGCAACGTCAGGTCCAAGGGCAGAAGGTCAGTAACAGGAGTCAGGATTCAGGATTCAGAAGAACGCAGTACGCTGGTGTAGCAGGAAACCCAAAACTAACACTGGCACTGGTCAGGAGACACCAGCAGGTTTAAATGCTGTCAGAGCTCCCGCCCCAGCAGCTGATTGGGGCGGGGAGCCTGACAGCAGCTGAGTGCACCCAGCAGCACTGGGGAACCCGCCCCCAGCACTGCAGGAGGCAGGACAGGAGACACACATTTGGTTGCCCGGATACCTGGGACGCGACGCGGGGCAACACCCACCATGTCCCTAGCAACCCGGCGGCGAGGCGGAGCCCGGCGGCCAGGGGAGGTGATGAGGACCGGGGCTCCCCTGCGCCGCACAGTGGCCGCACGTGTGATCGGACCGGCGGTGCGGGCACGACGGACCCGCGAACCGCCAGTTCTTACAGTACCCCCCTTTCTACGGGGGGACACCGGACCCCCACGGCCCGGAGCAGGCTTGAGGGGAAAGGCTCTGTGGAACCGTCGGACCAACAGGGGTGCATGTACGTCCCGGGCAGGGAGCCAAGTACGGTCCTCAGGGCCAAAACCCTTCCAATGTACAAGATATTGCAAAATACCTCTCACACGCCGAGCATCAATCAAACGCTCTACCTCAAACTCCAGTTCCCCCTGTACAAGAGTCGGAGCGGGCGGGCTGTGGGCGGGCAGAACTGGGGTTACATATTTTTTCAGCAGCCCCTTGTGGAAGACGTCATGAATCTTCCACGACTGCGGAAGAGATAATCTATACGCCACAGGATTGACCACCTGAGAGATGGTGAACGGACCAACAAAGCGGGGAGCCAGCTTTAGGGATGGAACCTTGAGTCTCAAATTTTTTGAGGCCAGCAATACCTGCTCCCCAACCACGAATGGTGCAGAGATCGTGCGTCTTTTATTAGTTTGACCAAGCAGTTTATCCTGGGAACCCTGAAGGTTCTTACGAACCTGGGCCCAAACTGTGCACAGTTCATTAATGGCAGAGTCCACAGATGGCGTGTCAGAAACTGAGGGCGCAGAAAAAGAAAATAGAGGATGGAAACCATAATTACAAAAGAACGGCGACACATGAGAAGACGAATTTACATGGTTGTTAATGGCAAACTCGGCGAGAGGTAGGAAGTTAACCCACAGATGTTGATTGTCCGAAACGAACAGTCGCAGGTATTGGATTAATTCTTGATTCATCCTCTCAGTTTGCCCATTCGACTCGGGATGGAAGGCAGACGAAAAGGACAGACCAATATTCAATTTCCTGCAGAAAGCTCGCCAGAAGCGAGCGACAAACTGTACACTTCTATCTGAGACCACATCCTCAGGAACCCCATGCAACCGCACCACCTCCTTAATAAACATGTCAGATAACAGTTTGGCGTTTGGTAGCTTGCTCAGAGGAACGAAATGTGCCATTTTGGAGAACCGATCTACAATGACCCAAATGACCGTATTCCCCTGTGACGGCGGCAAATCTGTGATGAAGTCCATTGATAGATGTGTCCAGGGCCTGGACGGAATGGGCAAGGGAAGAAGAGGCCCCTCAGGACGTCTCCTGACACTCTTCCCCCTGGCGCACACCGGACAAGCAGTGACAAACGCCCGAGCATCCCTACTCATATGAGGCCACCAATAAGTTCTGGAAAGTAATTCCTGCGTTCCTCGGATACCGGGGTGCCCAGCCAGGACCGAGGCATGCGTCTCTTCTAACACCTTCAACCTTAATGGTAATGGAACAAAGAGTTTGCCTTCTGGAAGTGCTTCAGGAGCTGATTGCTGCGCAGCCTGAATTAGCGGTGAGAGGTCAGAGGAGACAGCTGCGAGAACCACCCCAGGGGAAAGGATAGTCTCAGGCTCCGACTCGGGAGGTTCCGGAATACCAAAACTCCTAGACAGAGCATCAGCCTTAACATTTTTTGAACCGGGTTGGTAAGTAACCAGAAAATTAAAACGAGAGAAGAAAAGAGCCCAACGAGCTTGTCGAGCATTCAACCTTTTAGCAGAATCTAAATATATCAGGTTCTTATGGTCTGTGAGCACCATGATCTGATGGCGTGCTCCCTCCAAGAAATGCCTCCACTCCTCGAACGCCCATTTTATAGCAAGTAACTCACGATTGCCTATATCATAATTTTGTTCAGTAGGGGAAAATTTTCTGGAAAAGTAAGCGCATGGTCTAAGATTTGTGAGTGTAGACGGCCCCTGAGAAAGGACCGCCCCTACTCCAAACTCAGAGGCATCCACCTCCACCACAAACGGGCCCGACAGGTCTGGTTGGACAAGAACAGGTGCGGAGGAAAAGGCAGCTTTCAGGGTAGCAAATGCCGCCAGCGCATCTGGAGACCAGGTACTCACATCTGCCCCTTTCCGGGTGAGATCCGTTAAGGGTTTAGCCACTACAGAAAAGTTCTTGATGAACTTCCGATAATAATTAGCGAAGCCCAAGAAGCGCTGGAGGGCCTTTAGAGTGATTGGTTGGGCCCACTCTGTGATGGCTTTCACCTTCCCCGGATCCATCTGGATATCCCATGGAGTAATGATATACCCTAAAAAGGATATCTTCTGCACCCCAAAAACACATTTTTCAAGCTTAGCAAACAGCTGGTTAGCCCTGAGTCGAGTCAGGACCGTTTGAACATGTACCTGGTGTGTCTCCCAGTCGGGGGAAAAAATCAGAATATCATCTAGATACACTACGACGAACACCCCCGTGATGTCCTGAAAAACTGAGTTCATGAAACCTTGAAATACAGCAGGGGCGTTACACAACCCAAAAGGCATGACCAGGTACTCAAAGTGACCGAGGGGCGTATTGAATGCAGTCTTCCACTCATCCCCCTCCTGAATACGAATGAGGTTGTAAGCTCCCCTTAGGTCGAGTTTAGAGAACCACTGGGCACCGGTGACCTGGTTGAGGAGGTCTGGGATGAGCGGGAGGGCGTATTGGTTCCTGACAGTGATCTTGTTTAGCTCCCTGTAATCAATACAGGGTCTGAGACCCCCATCCTTTTTCTCCACAAAGAAGAAACCAGCCCCTACTGGAGACTCGGAGGGCCGGATGTGCCCCCGGGACAAACTATCCTGGATATAGTCCTTCATAGATTCCCTCTCCGGAACCGTAACATTATAGATGCGACCTTTAGGAAGTTTGGCCCCCGGGATCAACTCTATCTTACAATCCCATTCTCTATGGGGAGGCAAGGCTTCTGATAGCTGTTTGGAAAAGACATCCGAAAACTCGGAGAGGTAGTCAGGTAGTTCAACTCCTTCACAGGTGGAGACATCCACCCCCACTGGGCGCACGTGGCTGTCACAGCGAGAACCCCACTTGACCAGTTCCAACGTATCCCAGTTAATTACTGGGTTGTGTTCCCTTAGCCAGGGTAGCCCCAGCACAACATCCACAGACAGGTTCTTCATAACCAAAAATGTACAGGACTCCGTATGTAAGGCCCCAATAGTGAATTGTAACTCCGGGGTAGCCAGATTTACAAGACCAGCCTGCAAGGGAGTAGAGTCGACACCAGAGACCAGAATAGGGGGGTCTACACGGAAAAAATACTCAGACAGTTTAGCAACAAATTCAAAATTAACAAAATTAGCAGCAGCTCCAGAATCCAGAAACGCTTGCCCAGCACGGTAGAAAGACCGGAATTCTAAGGTGCAGGGCAGCAACATTTTAGACTTTACAGGGAGTACCTTAGCTCCTAGACAGTCCTCCCGACAACTGCCTAGGAGCGGAAGTTTTCCTGCCGCGGCTTTTTCTCACAGGTCACAATGCGATGACCCGGCTCCCCACAGTAGAGACAGAGGTTCATTCTGAGACGATATTCCCGACGTTTCTTCGGGGTCATGGTTCCCAGTTCCATGGGTTCTGTGGAGGGAGGGGTTAAGGTCGGAACCACCGAAGGAGTAGACGTACGGACAGGGCTGGTCCGAGTCGAGCGTCTGGCCCTCAAGCGTCGGTCAGCCCGGATGGCCAGAGACATGGCTTGCTCCAAGGTTCTGGGCTCCGGGTGTGCCACCAGGAGGTCCTTGAGGCCCTCCGACAGACCGGTCAAAAACAGATCCTTTAAGGCCGCGTCATTCCACCCAGACTCCGTGCAGTGTTGGCGAAATTGTGAACAATAGTCCTCAGCCACCTTCCGCCCCTGTCGCAAGGCCAGGAGTTTAGAGACTGCGAAGGCCGCACGGTCAGGCTCGTCATACAGCTGGCCCAAAGCAGTAAAAAAGGCGTCTAGTGACTGTCGGGTGGGGGAGTCAGCTGGTAAGGAGAAGGCCCAATTTTGGGGTTCTCCCCTCAGGCGAGTTATCACGAAACCCACTTTCTGGTATTCTGTGCCAGAGGTGTGGGGTCTGAGGTCAAAATAAAGCTTGCAGCCTTCTCTGAACACAAAAAACTGACTTCTCTCCCCGGAAAAGAAGTCAGGAGGTGTAGCTCGGGGTTCAGAAACCGTACCAGGAGTGGCAGGGAGCTGCATCATATTAGAAGCCCCTCGCTGCTCCTGATGCTGCAGGCGAGCAGTCAGGTCCTGGACCAGGTCCGTCAAAATCTGTACCTGGTTGGCTAAAGCCGCAACAGCCTCCATAGTGGGTTTCAAGGTTGCTGGTCGGATGTAGGGATCCGACTTCCGTTCGGCCAGTGTTACTGTCAGGACGCGGGGTCCGGGAAACTGGAGGTCCCTGAAAATACCCGCAACCCCTGTCCCTTCCTACTTGCCCCCCTGGGCTAAGCCCCAGGGCGACAACTGGGCGACGGTCCCTACACTCACTAAGGAAGGGGAACACGGGGACTAACGAACAGACAGGCACTGGAACAAACAACAGCAAGGAGAGTCAGGCAATCCGGGTCAGCAACAAGAGGGTACGCGGTACAAGAGGGTCAGGCAAAGGCAACGTTAGGTCCAAGGGCAGAAGGTCAGTAACAGGAGTCAGGATTCAGGATTCAGAAGAACGCAGTACGCTGGTGTAGCAGGAAACCCAAAACTAACACTGGCACTGGTCAGGAGACACCAGCAGGTTTAAATGCTGTCAGAGCTCCCGCCCCAGCAGCTGATTGGGGCGGGGAGCCTGACAGCAGCTGAGTGCACCCAGCAGCACTGGGGAACCCGCCCCCAGCACTGCAGGAGGCAGGACAGGAGACACACATTTGGTTGCCCGGATACCTGGGACGCGACGCGGGACAACACCCACCACGTCCCTAGCAACCCGGCGGCGAGGCGGAGCCCGGCGGCCAGGGGAGGTGACGAGGACCGGGGCTCCCCTGCGCCGCACAGTGGCCGCACGTGTGATCGGACCGGCGGTGCGGGCACGACGGACCCGCGAACCGCCAGTTCTTACATTAACATTATGGAGAGACCCCGCTAACTCTGGGCCACTACACTGGCATCTGTCGTAATCTGTATTATTATTTGTTTGTAATCTACATTATTATGTGCTTGTATGAAGTACCCAACGGGCTACTTAAAACATCAGCAGTAGCAGCCGATTCAGAGACATCCAACACTGGAGTGCTCATGCCTGTTAGTACTACAGTTGCATGGGACAATATCCTGTACTGAGAATAGGGTCTATATATATCCTCTTCTGGTCTTCTTTCAGATTGCTTTTCTTAAAAATTTGCCACCATAGCTACGCCCCCTCTGCCACATCAGCACCACGTCTGCTCCTATGGCAAGACCCATAAGCCCCATAGACCAGCAGCGCTGGAGGAGGAAGAGAAGATGCCACACAGCCCTCACCTGTAATCCGGCCTGAGATAACTGCCCCTACAGCGACCCGGGAGACAATTCTCAAGAAGGGAGAACAGCGCCTGCTGCCTCTAATTTCATAAGTATACTTGTATTCTTCATGTTAGGAACTCCTGAGAGCTCCCAGCACCTCTCTGGATACCTGCCTCCCAACAGGACAGAAAAAACACTAGGGAGGTTGGGAAAGGAAGGGGAGCTTTAAAGCTCTCTGTGTGTTCCTGTCCTAGCAGAAGGCGGCAATCTCAGGAGTGCTGTCTCTTCTTAAAATAAACCCTCAAAGTTGATGGCTACCTAAGTATCCATCAACTTTGAGGGTTATATTACTTAAAAGATGACACATCAACCAACTATTACTGTAATTGATAACTTCCTTCAGAGAATCAACCTTCCATCACTATCTGAGGTACAACTCAACAGCCTTATTGCTCCTATTCTCCCATCAGAAGAAGCTGATGTAATTATATCTTAAACCCAATAAATCTCCGGGCCCTGATGGCTTCACCAATCAATGCAAACTTTTTTTCATCCATATTATCCCCACATTTAATTTATACTTTTAATAGAACAGTTTCCTGTGGACGTCTCCCAGTAGGAATGCTACAAGCCATTATTGTCACAATTCCCAAACCAGGAAAAGCTTCAGATACATCTGCCAATTTCAGGCCAATTTCTTTACTAAATTTGACACGAAGATATATTCAAAACTCCGAGCTCAGAGACTTCTTTCAGTTCTTCCTAACATAATTCATAATAACCAAGGAGCCTTTAAGAAAGGGAGAAAGACCCTGGATGGTACCAGGAGGGTGATCAATCTAATTGTAAGGGCTGAACTCAGTGGAATGTCTTCTCTGCTCCTTGCTTTGGATATAGAGAAGGCACTTGACAGACTATATTGGACTACATTTTGCTTTTGTAACACTACATAAATTTAGCATACAAGGCAATATGTTCAGAGCAATACAAGCTCTATACAGTTATTTTTCAGCCAGGGATCTAGCGGATTGGTCAATCTTCAAAACCTCTTCGAATTACTAATGGGAACTTGTCAAGGGTGCCCTTTGTCTCTGTTATTATTTACCCTAGTAATGGAGCCTCTTGATGAACTAATTAGAACAGAAGAGGGCGTGAGGGACATCCTGACAGGTTTAAGAAATCATAAAATTGGCCATTTTGCAGATGATGTGCTTTTAGCATAATCAAACCCTCGTTAACAGCTGTGTATAATATCCTACTCGAGTTTAAGGCTCATTTACAGGCAAAGATATCATAACGATTAAAAGATTGAAAGTTTTAGCGATCATTTTGCATAAAGTGGTAATGGACACTAATGTCCATTAACACTTTATTATCTTTATTTGCATGTAAAAGAGCCTGCGAGAGCTCGGGCTGGGCTCTGCATATAGCTGCATTGTTCTCCTTGGGCTGTCAGCAGAATACAATGGAATCTCCTGCCTCCAGTGGAAAACACAGCATGCGGTCTGTTAAGAGATACTTTATCTCTCTTGGCTGAATAGTGGATGTTAATCTCACCTGAAAATCATTGTTCAGATAAAAAGTGCCTGATGCTTAATTATCGCTCATTTATGGTCATTTGAATAAACCACAAATACTAAGAATTAATGTAGTCAACTCTTTGAGAGACTTTTTTGCCCTTCGAAATAATATACAATATATAAACACTTTTTTTAATGTGGAATCCTTGGTTTCAATTATTTCCCTGATACATTTGCCTTTGTTTTTTATTTGAGTTATTGCTTAAACTTTGTTTCTAATTTTTTCTTCTCCTCTGTTCTCTCTTAAAGTATCTTTTTTAAGTCTTTTGTGTTACATATAGAATTGTATGGTTCACTGTTATATCGTACCAGCCACTATCTGTGAATCTAAAATGGTTTTGTAACCTTTCTTTTGAATGTAAGGCTTGAAAATGTTCAATAAAAATTGATTGGAAAAAAAGGAAACGTCTCCCGAATCCGTCCTTTCCTCACTGCAGAACCTCTTCCTATTGCCCTTATTCACTCTTGGTCTGATTACTGCAAGATCGGTCTTCCATTCACTAAACTAAATTCGACCGGAATGCAGTAGCCAGACTTATCATTTTGGAGGCATCGCTATACTGACGCCTCCACCCTGTGTTGGTCACTGTACTGATTGCCTGTCCAATATAGAATACAATTGAAACTCATCACTCTCAACCATAAAGCCCTTCCCAATGACGCATCACCCTAAATCTCCTCCCTCATCTCGGTCTACTACCCTATCCATGCTCTCCACTCTGCTAAGAACTTAGAGTAAATTTCTCTCTAATTCAAACTTCCTACTCCCGCCTCCAAGATGTTTCACAAGCCGCACCAGTTTTCCGGAACCCACTATCCCAGACAATCAGGCTAATTCCCAATGCCCACAGCTTTACGCGTGCCCTAAAAACACACCTACCATATTTCCTAAGCTAAACTCTTCTGCCTTTACGCTGTCTCTACAATCTCCCTTGACAACCTCTGACCCTTCTTCCCATTGCATCCCCCACACACCACATCCATCCATTATTCATAAACACAGCTGGGGATCCACTCACACAGCTTTATGTATGTATAGTAGTCTATGTGTATACTTCCTTATAGTCTGCAAGCTCTTGTAAGCAGGGCCCTCACCCCGGTAGTTCAAGACGTTCATGGGTTTATTACTGGACGTTATGACACTTTTTTTAAAGTTATCCCCAAAGTGTAAGTGCAGAAAAGTATATTAGCACTATATAAATAAAGATTATTATTATTACTCCAAACAGCTAATGGAAGCCAGGAAGGGGAGTAGGTGATAGACACACTACTGTTCTCTATGAGAGTTAACTGAAAATATCTTTCATGATGGCTCAGTACCGTATAAAAGGGTTGTCTCATCATAGACATTGGTTGCACATCTGGATTAGTGGAGTCCAACCCGTGTGATCCCAGCCAATCACTAGAACAGAATGCAGCACATCATTTCCTATTGGCCCCATTCCGCTTTTTTAAATCTAGCAATATTATGGGCCATCATACTCAATAATTGGCCATATGGTTGTCCTGAAAAAAACAGATGGAGCCAAAATAAAAGTGTTGTTCTTTCTATAACTAGGGATTATTTTTGCAGTAGCACTTATATTTCAAGCATCCTGAAAAATCCTGAAAAATCATGCTGCATCCTCAAAAATCCTAAAAAATCATGCTAGGGCTTATTTTCAGGCAATGTCTTATTTTCAGGGAAACGGGGTAGCTAAGTATAAATGCTTGGCGTTTGTTAATCGCTGCATTCAAAGACCCCTTACAGTTTTGGGTTTTTTTGCAAGCAGTGCTGTGTAAGGCTGCCTTCACACTAGGGTGAAAATCATGTAAGATTTGGGCATTGCAAGACGCACCCATTGTTTTTAAGGGGGCAGCGCGGCTTTGAAAGAAATGTGAGAACTCTGCGATCCTCTGTGGCGATGCGAGGCTGTTTTCATATGAGCATCCATGGGCTTTCACATGGTAGCAAGTGCGATATCCGGCCGTGATTCCCAGCCGGTTATCGCACTCGCCAGTGTGAAGCTAGCCTTAGGGCTCAGTCACACGGGTGCATCGGCACCCGTACACCGTCGCCGATGCGCCAGTGTGACTGAGTCGTTACTGCAGAAAGAAGTCGGCTGTACCTGAAGACGGACGTCTCTCTGCAGCGCTGATAAAAGAACACATGACTGGCAATGAAGCCGGTCACATGTTCTTTCCTCCGGCGCTGCAGAGAGACCGTCTTGAGGTACAGCCATCTGCTATCCGCAGTAACACGAGCGCTGATGCGCCCGTGTGACTCAGCCCTAAGGGGTATTTTTTGTGGGATGAGTTGTACTTTGTTGATCGTTTTGATTACTTTCTATTTCGTTTTTTGTACGATTATAGGAAAATTAGCTATTTTGGCCATATTGGCCGTTCATATTTCATGACAGTTTGGAGCCCAGTGATGTATATGTTGTAGGCAATGTGTGAAATGAGTCATTATATAGAATGCCCAAAATGGGACGGCAAAGTATGAAATGATTAATATTTCACACATTTCCTCTTCATTCTATGCAGTGCCAAACAGCGAACCTGCAAAGTATAAAATACTCCCACTAGTAGTGGATTGCCCCCCAACCTCCGCATCCTAGCCTCGGCCATCCATCTTTTTTCCTGCACCAAAAGATATGATTCTAAAGGCCTCCCATTTCTCTTGATCATCTTTGAGATTTTTCGGCATCTTGATTGAAGCCCATCTGTGATAAATTATGTTATTATTTCATATTATTTTATAATTGTCCTTCTCACGATCTATGTTAAAAAATGAAAAAATCCTAATGTCCGGAAGTTTTCACACTGACCACTGAGCCTAATAATAGTCTGACACTTCCAATACCAGTGAAAACTTTTCAGTAGTCATCTCATTATCATCACAGGCAGGATTACAATTAAAGGTGACACTTGTATAGAGATAACACAGACATTTTCCACCGGAAGTGACGGACCGCAGCGATAACTGGTTTACATCCGGCCTGGTACCACTATGATTTGTGTGCCCTCTGAGTACTGACTCTAACTATCCGAGTGCCTCACGTTGCCCCCGGGCCTTTATGTGGTGCCGGTGGCATTATGCGGACGGGCGCACATTTCTGTCTCGTCACTTCCGGTCTCTACCGGACGTGACGTATCGCGGCATGGTATGCCAGAACTATAGGCTACCATGCTTGTTCCGCAAACTAACGGGTCCCCCATGCATCTACTTACAATTTTACCCGGATGCTTTAGTACTCTCCAGCCCTGACACCTTGCGGACTTATTTGGTCACCGGATGCGACATAGCGTTCCTGAACCACACTGGCTATTCCAGATTAAGGTAATTACAACTTCAATAGATTACAATTTGCCACACCTGATGCGGTGGGAACCTCCTTCTTTTTGTCCAATCCTGTGCTGACACTTTGGTGGGGGATGTGTCTTTTGAGTCTTTTGTGATTGGTGGGGGTTCATTTATATGCTTGTCTCTGTCTCTATGTGAACATGCTTGACAAAGTCCTCTGCGTAAGACGAAACGTTGCAAGTTTTGTTTTTGCTTATGGAGTCCTTTGCTAAATAAAGATGGAAATTGGAATTGCATCCCCTGAAGAATCCAGGATGTTCTTTTGAAATAGCTTCAATTGATGCTGCTTTCCTCAAATACTCTCTCTGTGCCTGACTGGGACCCTTGAAGTCCGGATCCCACGGTGAGCGTGCATCTACCAGCTTGACGCTGTCTTCTATCATTTTTCTCCCTATTTATAAGCCTCTGTGGCTGAAGGTGTGCTGTTGAGATCCTTTGTTTTTCTATATTTTTTACATTGTATTCATATTCACTGCGTTTTCTACATGTGCAAAAAAGAATAAGAAGATCCAATTGATGTCTTTTTTTTACCCACTGTCTCCTGCCAACATGAAGTGAATACGCACGCAACGGCGTATTTGCTGTGCTTTTACTCAATCCCATAGAATATAATGGGTGATTTCAATCCCTGATACGGACCAAAATAGGACATGCAGCAATTTGTTTTTTTATGCACGTACAATATATGTGGAATTCACAGACGTGACTACCACTAAAAACGTATTTTATTAAATATATTAAAAGACATAAACTGGGCACTACAAAGACAACACACAGCAACCAGGTACCTCCAGACACAGATTCGTTATAGGAGGATAAGGACCTGGAGTTATTTGATACTTGATAAGCGATAAAAAAAATGTTTGATAACAACCAAAAACACTCTACCCAAGATGGATTCAAAAAAGCAAAGGATAATTCAATATAGGAGCCAAAAGAGCTGGTTTATTCTATGTGTAAACAAGGCAGGGTTACCATTTGGACTTTCACTTGTGATGGAACACTATCACTATCAGTGATCAGGACTCAGGCTCCAACAATTGAGCGTCCTGAATTGTTATGGGTGTCGACAAGACAGGATCACCATCTAGGTATTCACTTATGATGATCAGTACTTGAGTAAGCCAGTACAAATACTCAGATCAGTACTAGAGTTGGTCAGTACTTATACTCTACGCGTTTCACCATTAATTTGTTGGATCATCAGGAGATACAGTACTTGAGTCATAGGTTCAGAGGTAGAGGGAATGAGAAATCCCCGAGAGAACATCAAACTGATATATAAAAAGCTGTATCTAATATGAATACAGCAAAACTTGTGTAGTGATCAGAATAAATATCCTTATTATAGGAGAGTTCTATACTCTCAATTAGGGCATTAAGGTAACTCTTAGGGTTGGGGGCCTGCCAAAAGGTACCTCTAAGCAAGGAAGCTTGTCTTGTGTGCTAGCGGTTAATAGCTGGATGATATATGTAGGTACATAACGAGAGGTGTTTATTTCAAAGTATGCCCGTCAATACACGCACAGAGGTAGAGTAGAGCGTCTCCGAAAATATGGGGGGGGGCATTGCTCTCAAATATCTGAGCGCTAGAGAGATGGTATAATGCTTGTCATGCACAAGTAGGATACTCAAAGTAGTTAGCGTATCGAGTTAGAATTTAGGTCATCAATATGGGGATAAGGCATAAAATTATGTCCTGATCTCCTGACCCAATTAATTGCACTTAAGCAAACAAGAATAGCTAAAGTGCTAGATTCCAACCCAAAGTGCTCGCATTAGAGGTCATTGGTGTGGAGGTATGACATTAATATAAGTCAAACTCTCCTGACCTAATTGTAGAAGCACTTTTAGATGTCTAAACTGCTCGCATAGAGGTCATTAGTATGGAGGTATGACATTAGTATGAGTCAAACTCTCCTGACCTAGTTGTAGAAACACTTTTAGACGCTGTGCATGCTCTCAAGATAGACAAGCCATAAAGCTAGTTTCCTAGTAGTTAGATTTCAGGCAAGCAACCTCAGCAAACCCCCCAGATATAGGGCTCAAGAGAGAGCAAAGAAAAAGGTATGACCCATCGCCTTGATGGTAGGCTAGGGAATGAAAAATGCCCCATTTGGAGCTGCTTATATATCCATAGACACGCCTCCAAGGGGGCCGGCTTAATCGATACAGCCTATCGTGGCATGTCAGTCCATAAACAGAGGCTATCTGCAGCTAAGAAGCAAAGAAAATCCGGTGTAGCAGTCCCAATCCAGGAATCTGTACCTGAACAGCCCAGGGATAGATTCTGATCCTGGGGTGCAGGCCTTTAGCTTCTGGATCAATCCACCGATTGCCTATGCGGAAGGACAATGTAGCTGTGGGTATCCGGGACGCAAGCTGTTACCTAGGTAACGGAATACGGAACAGACGTCAACACGTAGCTGACGTCACTGCGCACGTACAGCTTCTTCTGTGGGGATAGACCCACTACTTGATGTCGTTGCCTGTACTGCGGCGTCCTGAAGGATACGCCCGCACATGCATAAACAAGAAAGGGGAGTGTCAAGGACCGAAGACTTACCTCGGGGCGGGTAGGAGGGACTAGACGGATGCCGGGCCGAACGGACAATCCCGTCGTAACGGAGGGAGCGGTGCCAGATAAATGAGGTCACACAGGAGGCGTGACTGATCGTCAACTAAGCACAATTCTAGAGTAAAAAACTCCTAATTAAAACAACATAAAGGACTGATGTCTCCCTTTTGAGCTTGTTATGTGTGTAAGTATCTATATTACAGCCGCTGATGTTTCACAACGATATAAATAATGATGGTAGAATTAACATTGCGGCTTTAAATAAAAGTGTAGTGACCAAAAGACGTTTGGAGAAGGTCTTTAGAATAAGAGAAAAAAAAATATGTGGGGTTTACAATGGGGTTTATATTGTTAGTATTACATCTGTAAGATTGCAATAGATAGAAAATATGCCCATGTGAATGTGCCTTTAATCATGTTACAAGGCCTGTTGAATGGTCAAACGTTGACTTATAAGGATAGGTGATGCTGTGGAGGTACTTTTCCATTTCCTATTTGCATACCTTTTTCCCAGGGTGCATGGTATGGTCCATATAAGACTCCCTACTCCAACTTGTTGCTCTCCTCAAGGAGAACTGTATTCCCCAGACTCAAGAAGGAAGAAAATGGTCTCATCAGACTGAGAGTATTCCACAATACGGTAGGCAGGATCATTGTGGCCTTGTGTGACTTGTCAGTGTGTCAGTGCATCAGGCTGGGAGTAATTCACAATTCTGTAGGCAGGATCATTGTGGCCTCGTGGGAGCTGATGTGCCGTGTCAGTGTCTCAGTCTCTGGACTTAGCTCCGCCCACCCCACCTCCTCTCATTGCAAATAATGCAGAGAGGCGGAGAGGGGGTGGGAGCTGAGACCACTGCTCCCGGCCCTTCCAGCCTCCTCCCCCTGCAGCCGGGCGTGAATACCCAGCCGATATACAGTCGTCTGAATAAGCCCTGAAACATATGTCCTCCACAGTAAAGGTCCTTTGTCGAGGGCAGATTTGTTGTCCAAATGAGCGCTGATTATCGCTATACTGTAACATGTCGAATGGTGCTTGTTTAAAGAGCCCTTTACATGAACAGATGCAAACTGTACAGGCACAAAACATCCTTAGGGCTTATTCAGACGACCGTATTTCGGCCATGTTTTCACGCCGGCCAATATACGGCGTCTCTCTCTGCAGGGGGAGAAGGCTGGAAGAGCTGGGAGCAGTGCGCTGAGCTCTCGCCTCCTCTCCACCCACCTGCACTATTTTCAATGAGGAGAGGTGGGACGGAGGCGGAGCAAATTCCTGAAACTTAGCCCCGCCCCCGTCTTGCCTCCTCTCATTGCAAATAGTGCAGAGGGGTGGAGAGAAGGCAGAGAGGGTTCAAGAGCTCAGAGCACTGCTCCCGGCTCTTCCAGCCTCCTCTCCCTGTAGAGAGAGAGAGACGCCGTATATCGGGCAGCGTGAATACCCGGCCGATATATGGTCGTCTGAATGCACACTTAGGGTGACTACCCACTACAGTTCTTTTTCACTGTGAAATTCACAGCCTTTTTTTTTTGCTGCAGGGGTCTATGGGACTTGTAATGTTAAAATCGCGATCGTGCAAAATCGCAATTTACCACGAAATTGCGATTTTAACATTACAATTCCCATAGACCCCTGCAGAAAAAAAATGCTGCGAATTTCGTAGTGAAAAAAAACTTTAGTGGGTAGTCCCCCTACGTATGTGCCTGTGTATGAGGGGTGATGATGAGCGATACAGCTATAGGGTGATCGAGCTCTGGGCTTACAGCTAACTCCAATCAATGTGCAGCCTTGGGGCTCATTCATATGGGTGTATGAAATTTCAGTACTTGAAATATGCAGTTTTTTTACTGCATTTATATGGGCGGATACCAGCAAGCGTTCGCGTACAGAACGTATTTTAATATGCACGAGGCTGGGAGAGGGCAAGCAACAGGCTGATACGTCACCGTTACTTCACCCGCTTGCATGTAACACCTTCCTGTGGAATAGAATGGCAAGTAAATGCCAAATTAGTGCCAGCTGTCTTCTTTCCCCAGCGTTATATGCAGAGTAACTTCCTCACCCTCCCCTCCCTTTTTTCAGCTGCCATACAGTCTATGGTAGCTTCCTGCATAACACGGACAAAGATGGAGCAAGACCTGTCTTGTCACGGATGAAAATTTTGCGCGGAGAAAACACATTTGTCTGAACGAACTCAAAGGCATTGCTTTGTTGTGTTATAAATGAATGCAGGAATAAGGGCTCATTCACACTAGTGCTTTCAGTCCTGTTTTTTGCTATTTTGTCGTGCGAACAGCAAAATGGAAAGAAAAGGCTTCCGTTTTCAAGTTCACAGAAATGTATTGGAGGGGAAGGATTTCATTTTCAATCCATCTCCGTTCCGGTTTTTATACTGGATCACAAGCGCAGACTGCTACACTTTTGTTTCCATTTTCTGAAACGGAATACAGATGGGTCCTTTTTTTTATTGCATTGTACTCAATGGGAGGCGGATGGAACTTGATGACAACCTGTTTTCCATTTCCCGCTTTGGCTTTTTTCTTGTGGTGGTGGCTCAGTGGTTAGCACTGTTGGCGTGCAGTGCTGGGGTCCTAGGTTTAAATCTCATCAAAGACATCAACTTTTAAAAACTCCATACAGCCATCACCCTTGGTCAGATTTGAACCTACAACAGCAGCAGTGCTAACTACTGAGCCACCATGCCTCTGCTTTAAGTACCAGTGTTAGCACAACATAGCGCTATATGTATATTCTTGTTGTTCCAAATTAAGAGGCAGACAAAGGAAGGGGCTACTTCTGTCACCTATCACATCCTTGCAATGTGATTGCGGGGTCCCAATCAGTTGCTATGGCACCCAGAAGCTTGGATATACCCTTCGGGTATGCTGGCCATGGTGGCCGATGAGGCACAGCCTCTGGCTGACCTCATAGGCTTTCTAATGTACTACTATACTGAAGTCCAGGAATTACATACACTGACACCAACATGCGTGTGAAATGTTGTGCTCCTGGGACCTGTAGTTCTATGGGTTTACAGCAGCACACTGCCACAGGTGTGGGATGATTGAGCTGGCTTGGTGTAGAGTTCTCCAGCCAACCAATCCCCGTCGGTCTGCTGCAAATAGATAACAGCCCCTCTTGCTGAAGGGTTCTGGTCATTTATCCATTTGTCATTTATCTCATTGCCTCTAAGAGCGCTGGTGCTTGGAGTCATTCATGTTCTGCTTCGGTGTAAGCTGCATGCATGAGGTTCTGGGTGGGATTCCCTTGTCTGTTTGTTAGTGTGAACAGTGATGTGTTCAGACATTAAGTGTGAACTGTCCCGTTGTTTTTCCCTTGTCTAATGTTCCTGCCTGTTTCCATCTTGGGCTAGCCAACCCCTTAGGTTACAGTGTTGGGGCATCCCTATTAGGATGATCATTGATCACCCCACTTGTAGGCGGGGTTCCCTTTTTGGGGTTTTAGTTGTCTTGTAAGAGTAGGGACTCGAAAGATGACATGGGTTTGTGGGCTTACATATTTTGGCCAAAATACAACCCTATACCTCGTATATACTAACTTATTAGATATTTATAAGTGATGATCGTTCCTATGTAAGAGAACAGGAATGATCATCACTGGGATGACAGTTGTCCTGTGTAAAAGGGCCCTAACTCCAGTAACCGAGGCCTTTTACAGGTCTTTCTAAAAACTCTAATGCAGAGAAAAAATTTTTTGCCAACATCAATTCCCTGGTTGCCTTAGGGCTCATGCACATGACCAGGTTACAGCATGTAGGAAGGATGTTTCCATATATACCATACCTGATGGATGTGCACAGTAGTATACAGGGGCTATAAACCTTTGTACTAAGGAAACTAAAGGCCCTTTTACGCACAACGATTATCACTTAAAATTTGTCCCAACGGCCAAAAATGAGCAATGACCATTACATGTAACCGCGGGTATCGTGCACTTTTCGTTTGAACAATGGATTTTAGTTCACTTAAAATCCATTGTTTAGCCACGGAAAGACTGTACAAATACATTCCGTTTGAATGTATTTCGCTCATCTTGCAATAGATGAGCATTTTTACACTACCCTTGAGGAGAGTAATGGAATGTGTTGGCAGCCTCAAGGAGAACAATGGAGTGTGTGCAGCTGTTTACACAGCTAGGGATATGTTTAAAACACACACTGGGCTCGGCAAACAACTCCGGGGGTCCTTTTACATGCAAAACAAGATAATAATGAGTTAATGGGCATTAATTAACCTCATCCTCCAAAGCACTCCAGCATAGGGTTTGAGTAAATCAGGCCACTACACTATATGTTAGGTCCTCTGGCTGAAAGCTGCTCCTGTCTATGACCCTAGCCTTAGGCAGAAAGGTTCTATGCAGTGAGCCCGAAAATTGCTATGGCTTCAGAAATTACAGATAGATCTTCTATCCTTAACCGTCTGGGTCCAGTGTATTACATCTGAGGAACTAGACGATTGAGCAATCTCCTACGTCTATACTTTTGCGATATTGGATCCTTTGCAGCTAAGCTCTCAGATTTGATCTGATAAGTTAGTTGAGACCCTTTGGGTCTCTGACGGTAAGGCTGTCTGTCCATGGGCAGGTTTGAATTGCATTCCCCGCGGTGATAATCCAGCCACGGGGAACGCAGTGAAAGCTCTCTGCAGCGGGTTACCGCAACGCCCAAGGACAGGCAGACTAATAAGTTCTCAATATTGTCTCTGGAATTTCTGTGAAGGAAGGTTAAAGGCAGGGGCGTAACTACATGGGCCCCCACTCATCACTATGGTTCTTGCAAATACAATCCCCAGTGGCATTGGAAGAACATTATGTAAGACAATCAATGGAAATAAAGACACAGACACAAAGATTTATGGAGAAAGAACATTTTATTTCTAGTTATAGGAGATAATAAATTTTATTATGGGGAATTTGGAGGCTGAGTTGATCCAGAGGAAGGCGAAAACCCTATAAGGAAAAAGCCAATTATCCTTGTATAAAGGGAAAAAATTCCTTCCTGACCCCAAATATGGCGATCGGAACAAATCCCAGGATCGAAGCCGACATCTGATCTATCTGACTTTTTAAAATGTGTTATTGTTTTCATAAATCTATTACCATCTGTTAGTGTGAAATATAAAGTGTATTGAACTAAACCTATTTATAGACTGTGTTGATCCAGAGGAAGGCGAAAACCCCCTTTAGGAAAGAGCCAATCATCCTGTTTCAAGGGGGGAAAATTCCTTCCTGATCCCAAATATGGCAACCAGAATAAATCTCAGAATCAAACGCCAGCAGCTCACCTCCCTAGTGTATGTGATGTCAGCTAAAGTTTGTGTTTCATTTTTATGTTTGTATTATATTATTTATGTGGCTGTTTCCTTATAAATAAAACTTAACCCTATTTAAGGCTGTGAGTTGATCCAGAGGAAGGCAAAAACCACCTTGAGGTATGAGCCAATTGTCCTCAAGTTGGAAAAATTCCTTCCTGATCCCAAATATGGCGATCAGAGCAAGTCCCAAGATCAAAGCCGACAACTACACCTATCTGTGTGTGCGTACTCGTGTCTATGTATGTGTTTGTATTTATACTTGTGTTTAATCTGGTGTGGTGTAGGCTACTTACCCGGCCTGTGCCGAGGTCTTACTAGTAACCAGGAGTTCAGGGATAATAGTCACTCGGGCTATTTTTCCTGAACTCGCCAGCTACAAATCAAGCACAGGCCGCTCCTGGTGGTGTAGAAGGTCTTCAGGAGAGGATGATGTTCAAGTCAGCCGGAGGAGGTCAAGGTAGCTGATGTTAGCATGCAGGATACAGATGGTGGAGAGAGGATGTTGTTGGTAAGCGGAGCTCTTCTACAGCAGCAGAGTCGCAGGTTCAGGAGACAGTTGACGTGGGCTTAGTCTATAAGAAATAAGAGAGAAAATTGTTAGTTTTACCAGTTGTGGATACAAACAAGTGAACTACTGTAATATGACGATTTGTATCAGGAGCTGATTTATATTTGATATACAAAAAAAGTTATTTTCTGCAACTGTGACTCTACTATGAGTTATTAGCAGTTTTGTGATTGTGGAAGCCATAATGGAGGCCATATTGCTTGCCAACCAGATATATCAAAATCTCAGAAGGGAATGACTCAAAGGGGGAAAATTACAGGGCATTTTATGCCAGATTCTGGCATAAAAGGTCAAATCATTTGGCAGAAGCCCGGCTGTTCTGTTGCAGTGTATTAATGGTAGGTGTCCTTTGTGTATAGGAATGTATTGTTGTACAGATAGGTATGTGTAGGTGTACAGATATAACTTACCAGATGGTTGTGGCTTCCTTCACAATCGGATTCTTCTCATCATCCTAGGAAGAAGCAGAAACATAATTATTGGAAAAGAAATAAAAATGTAGCTGAGGAGGGAAAAGACTGCGGACCAGGCATGGTGACACGAAGCAGGGTTATTATATGACCACCTGTGCTGTCTGACACAAGAGGAACAATAATGATGAACACAGAGGTCAAAATGAAGAACATTATCCCTAGAGGAGGAAGATCTTACCGGGTCCAACTTGGTGAAGTGTACGATAATCCGTCTATCGGGTGAAGGGGTGTCTTATCCTCCAGCCACAGCATGTCCCGATTCTCCAAAACTTCCCTGAATGGTTTGAATGGTGGCCGTGCTCTTTTAAGTTCCAGCACCTCCCAATCTATGGTGTCGAAGAACTGGTGACCTCGGATGTTCCTGTAGACACCCAGCCTCTCCTCAGGCTTCTTACGTAGCAGTCTCTCCAGAAGATGCTTCACATCAGCATCAAGCCAAGGTGGGAATTTTGGCTCCTTTCTGGTGATGGCTTTGATGACTTTTCTCCTGATGGAGCCGTAATAGAAAGGGGACTGTCCTGCCGCCATCCAGGATACGACAATTCCCAGGCTCCACCAGTCGACTGCTGTGTCGTAGTCTTCTTCAAGAAGCACTTCTGGGGCCATGAATTGAAGTGTGCCCGTCACTCCACTGATCTTGTTAGACGAGGTGACACCGTCTTGGGCCAGCCCCAGGTCAATCAGGCGGATGTGTCCAGATCTGTCCAGCATGATGTTGTCTGGCTTTATGTCACTGCAATGAAAAAAAGAGACATGTTAATCTGTTCATTGATACAGAGGTCTTAGGTATGTACCACAGAAAAAAGTCCTAATTGAGGATTCTGGGAAAGTCTGGAACCCATTGCAAGGAAAAAGAGAAATGTGGAAAAGTTTTGCTTACCGATGGACGATGCTGCGTTGATGCAGGAACTGGAGACCGCATGCTATCTCCGCTGTGTAGAATCTGAGAGAAGAGTGTAGTATCAATGACATGAAATCAGTCCGCTGACATCATGTCACCATCAAAGTGTCCGTCACCACCAGAAGAGAAGAGGCAGCCTGTATGCCCTCCACTCTTCTATATTTGTCATGTCACCCTCAGTCCCCCCAACCCCTGGTTAGTCATTTACTCACCTCACATGGTTGATGTCCAAGCTGCCGCACATTTTGATCAGCGCTCCTAGGCTTCCTCCAAGCAGATACTCTGTGATAAAGTAGACTCGGTCTGCAGACTGCTGTGCGGCATACAGGTGACAGATGAAAGGGCAGTCTTGGGCCTTCAGTAGTATCCGCTGCTCTCTCATTAAGATGTGTGGTTCGCTCCTTGTTTTGTTGACAACCTTGATGGCCATGAAAGTGTTTCTTTCGGGGAATGATGCCAGGACCACCTCAAGAAAACAAATAGGAAATAATCACTGACAGCGACCAGAGGGGAAAATCATATACATTTATTGCATGAGGGATTTATCAATAGGCCGCTTTCAAATTGTGCAAGATTTGTGTGTTTTTAAAGAAAAAATGGGTAAATCGCACATTAGCGAGCATGATATTGGGCCACGTTTCACATTCCGATATCGCGCTTGGTTCTATGTAGGTAGCCTAAGGCTAGTTCCACACATAGCAGCATCTACATGAAAAGAGATGAAAATCATGCTGAAACAACATAAGTTGACATGAAGCAGAGTTACAATCCGCACCATAAATCAATTTACACAATAGAGTTTTTTCCGTGAGCATAAGGCCTCCTGCAGCGGGCCGACTTACATTGCGAAATCCAGAGCGGGATTCCACCTACGGATTTCACAGCAAATCCAGCCCATAGCATGTTATGGCAAAACGCGATTTCCTGCCCATGAGAGGAAATTAATTGCGATTTTCGCAGGAAACAAATCACAGCTTTCTGCGATTTGCTGCAGGCTACGCACGGCCGGCTTCCATTGAAGTTAATGAAAAAAGTCATCCATCATGCAAGCCATTCCGCAATCATCATTGCGGAATGGCCACAGGAGCCGTGTCATCGCCATAGCGACAGTGTGGCATCCTCTCAACTGCGCATGCTCCGGGCGGTACATTCGCAGCAGAGAAGGCCGCGTCATTGCCCTAGCGATGGCGCAGTGTTCCATGTACTGCGGATGTGCCACCGGGGACATTGGCAGCGAAAGAGAAGATGCCAGATCGGTAACCTAGGGTCACCATATGAGCTGCGGATATATGGGTCATTGCTAAACGACGGCATGGGAAATACAAACAAGTCCTGCAAGGCTTTATTATCATAGCTGCTATAGTACAAGACCCCTACAGGGATATAAAAAGTGTAAAAAAGAAAATATAAAAATAATGTGAAAAACTAACATCATGTAAAACAAAAAAAAACCTCTTTTTTGTGTTCTTTACCTTATTTGTATAAATTTAAAAAAACGTAAAACCCCACATATTTGGTATCATCATATCTGTAACAACCCGTACAATTAATTTGAACACATTATTTATCCTGCACAGCAAAAAACAATAAAAAAACTACAAAACAGAGGCATAATGCTTATTTTCAACATTTTGCCTCCCAAAAATCACAATAAAAGTGATCAAAAAAGCCGTATGTACCCCAAAATGGTACCAATAAAGACTACAGCTTGTCACACGAAAAACACTCACAGAGCTCCGTCCACAGAAAAATAAAAAAGTTATAGGATTTTCAATGCAGCGATGTGGGAAAAAAATTTCCAAAAAAGAGTTTTTACTGTGGAAAAGTAGAAAAACCCAAAACAATCATAAGAATTTTGGTATAATTGTAATCGTACCGACCTGCAGAGAAAATGTATCATGTTATTTATGCTGCATGATTAGCGCTGTAAAAAACACATAAAACGAGCAATGACAGAATTGATGGGTTTTCTCTCCCTGCTATCAAAAAACATTTCTAAAGTTGTACAATATAGTATATTTACCCAAAAATGGCACCAATGAAAACTACAGTTCGCTTTGCAAAAAACAACCCCTCAAGCGGCCATGTCGACAGAACAATAAAAAGTTATGGCTTTTGAAAAGTGGAGATAAAAGTCCCCCCAAATCATTGCGTTCTTATGCCCAAAATTGGCCGTATCCTTAAGGGGTTAAAGCAGCGATTATGGGTGACCGTCGTTCACACATCAGAGTCTTTCATCAGTATTTTGTGAGGCAAAAATGGAAAGTCCAAAGGAAGTAGAATGGGAAGATTTACATTTTGGCTTAAAAATACTAATGTAAAATCCTCCCCGTGTGAAGGAGCCCTCGCTGCGCCCCAACCCGAAAATACAAAGTTCTGGAACTTACCTTGCTGAAGCTTCCTCTGCCCAAGATCTGTAGGGCGGTGAAGCGACTGATATCAAAGCTGTGGTGTGGTGGTACGAGGTCCTGGCTGGTGCCCGGTCTTGGCCCCTCATCCTTAGGCTCATCCTCTCCGCTCCTCCTCTTCTTTATTTCCGTGAGTCCACTCACGCTGTCATCTTCTCTCTTTCTCTTTTCTCCAACTCCTCCGTGTCCATTGGACGCCATTATTCACAGTCTTGTACTTTTCAATCCAACCACTGCCGTCGTCAGTTGAAAGGAAATGGCAGTTGGCCGAGTGAAGGTCAAAGGTCAGGGAAGCTGCCAGTACTTTGCTTGCCAGTACCCTGCTCTGCCATATACACAGTGATGTGGGCACCATGAGTGATGGTCTAGTGCCCAATGAAACAGGGAAATTCATAGCTGGTTCTTCTAGTGCCACATTATTAATAGATGGGGTAGGGATGGCACTTCATTTCAGGGTTGGCAGCGGTGCCCATAGTTCATCAGAACTTCTGGAGTTTTAGAAAACTTGTAGTTGTGTGGAAATTTAAATGAACAGGGTGGAGAAATAACCCATAAATTGTACTACTGAGAGGGATAATAATGCCGGTGAGGGTCATTTTCTGCTCTATTCAATAAGTGTTCATCATCCAGATACATGATGTGTATTTCCATAGGTTACAATGGGCAGCGCCCTCGCCAGCGCAGATCTGGGTGTAGCGAGTGGAGATGCTTCTATGGAGGTCACAGAGGGATTCATCCACAATGGGGGTTTATAGTGAGGTATGAAATGTTAGAAAGGGGTCATATAGAAATGTTAGGAGGGTCTTCTAAACAAGCAGTGGTGGTGAGAATTACTGTTGGGGGCTGTAAATTGGCACAGTAATGTGCATACGGCATTATAAGACTTTATTTAGATTGAGCCAATAAAGACTACTATATTAGACAAGTTTGTGAGTCCAATCTGAAGTCTGGGAGAAGGAGAGGTTGTGTACAAGATATCGCCAGGTTTTGGGCCTCGAAAGAAGAGCGTGTAGCGTAATATGCTCACTTCTGCACAGTGAATGAGTGTATTTAACACTTGCGCCTGTTCAGAAATGGAGCGTATTTGCGCAGGCACCACTCGTTCACACAAGCCAGGGGGAATCACCGCACCTGATATAAAAGGATACATTGCCTAACATGGTGGCTGTGATTGCAGGTATGCGCTGCACTAAGTGCATTTCCGTGCGGGCAGATATGCGTGCTTCCACACCTCCCATAGACCTCTGTGGGGCTTTTTGGTTCGCAAACATGCACAAGATAAGGCAGGTCCTATTATTTTGCACCCACAGAAAAACAGGAGCAAAAAAAGAAAAGAAAGGGGGTAAAAAGCCCATTGAAATCAATGGGTTTCATTCTCCACGTATCACACTCATCTGTTTAAGCCCTTATATAAGGAGACCATACATCTTCATTTAGGTCAGACAGTCCCACTTTGTGACCTTTTGTCCAGCTTTCCCAGGGTCGGGACATGGGGTCACCATTTCAAGACGTGGGATCCCCATTAAAGTGATTAGCAGCCAGGGTGCTGCAGCTACACAGCTGGTAATCACTGACTGGCACCGCTGCCAGATATAAACACTGATGGCAGTGTGTGCATCTGGGATCCTCTTCCGCTACTCCCCTAACTTCCAGGGAGTGCTAACACTGGAAGCCTTGGGAGCAGATAAGGGGGAGTGCCGCATAGTGAAAAATCAGCTGCAAGTACGAGGCTAATTTCTAGATTTTGACTGCCTTTTGCATGAAGAAATGCTGCAGAATTTGCTCCCCATCTTTTTTTAAATGGCTTTGTACTTTTTACAACAAAGGAGGTAAAAAAAAAAAGAAAAAAAATCATACGTTGTGATAAGCCACGCCCCTGATCACACCCCTTTGACCCTGAGAAAATCTGGTCACCCTACATGCCTACTGTGAAGCTTCTTAAGCCCCAATGCAAACTCTGTGACAAGGCTCCCAGCTATGTCATTTATGACAGTGGTCTCATGTGGCATAAAGGGATCATTTGGTTCCCCTCATGTTTCCAAGTCCAAGTGCAAACTCTGTACCCCCTGTAGCTTGGATATGAAGATTCACATTTGTAATATCCAAGGGGTTGGACAAAAATATGGAAACACAGTACACAGTGCATACCTTAAATTACATGGAATTATAAAATGATGGTTCCATTCTTAGATCTGATGTTGAAAGGTAATAATGAAACAGGGAGAATTGAAATGGAATTATATATAAAACCAACGTCTGGTAACACGATTCTACATGCCACTAGTGGGCATCCTAATAACACAGTAAGGGCTTATTCAGACTACGGTATATCGGCCAGGTTTTCATGCCCGGCCGATATACGGTGTCCCTCTCTGCAGGGGAAGGAGGCTAGAAGAGCCGGGAGCAGTGCACTGAGCTCAAGCCCCTTCTCTGCTTCTTGACGCTATTTGCAATGGGAGGGGGCAGGACGCAGGCAGAGCTGAGACCTGGAACTTAGCTCCGCCCCCACCCCTGAAGTCGCCCTTAAAGTGATACCCACAAGGGAATTTATAAGGGCAAAAAGACTTTGTAGTGACCCAGTAAGTTATGACGCAGAAAAAAAAAAAGAAATATACCGTAGGTTGCAAGACCAAGGATACAAATAATCTATCTTTAACAGAACTGGTAAAAAAGTAGATATGATGGAAAGGGAAAAACTACTGGAGAATAAGAAAGGAATTCTGTCTTGGAAAAAGAGAAAGGCCTCAGTGTTCCCAACAGCCTACATACAACCGTGATTTTATAACATCAAAAAAGCTTTTTTTATATAGGTTCTTGCTAATCTTAAAACAAGATGAGATTATAAATGATAATCAATGTTTGTGGCGAAGAGAAATCAAAATGTAGGTAACATTCTATCACCCAGGTTATATGTATCAAATATAGAAAACATCTCACTGGTTGACATTTAAGGGTTTGTTTAGATGTGGGAACTCTTGTTGCAGTGTGTGGCATTTGGGTTTGAGAAAGGAGAGATTTACCAATAGTGAAGGGATAAAGAGTCTAAAATTAATAGCTTCATAAACTGTAGTTGTGAAAATATAGTATTTGTCATTACATGTACTACGTGTGGGATATACTATGTGGGATGCATTACGAGAAAGATCAGGACACGCATTGCAAAACATGGGAGACAGATGAAAAATTCCAACCCGAGTGGCTCAGGAGCGGCCGGACATTTCTTGGAGGTACACTCAGGTAACATGGAGAGTTTGGCATTTTTTTTGGCATTGAAAAGGTTAATAGTCCCAGAAAGTGCAGAATAAGTAAAGAGATGGTCCCTAATAGAGAAGCCTATTGGATTCTAACACTGAGCACCAGATTCCCAGCAGGAATGAATACAAAGACAGATTTCATATATATTTTTTAAATTCGTCCAATTTTTACATGAAATTAAATATTCTTTGAAAGACCCATGAAATTCATTGCAGCTAGAGCTGGTCATGTGATGAAATAGACTGGAATGAATTGAATATGATAAAAAGAACGAATAAATGATAAATAAAATATATAGAGATAAACAATATGGAAAAACAAAATCCGGTATTTAAATTTAATAATAATAATAATTAAATAATTCAAACACCAAGTTTTTCTATGACAACATAGTAGGAGACTTGAGACCGGGTAAAAAATGTCACCTCCTAAATAGGGAAAAGGATCTGAGAATAACTGTTCCAATAGAAAGATGCTTGTTCTCTTTCAGACAAGCAAAACAAGCTACTAATTGTGCTAAAATATTAGAAACTCACTTAATAGTTTTAACAAGATGGTATTTTACACCCTTACGAGTAAGAAATAGACGCTTCATTCCAGACGCCCTATGTTGGAGAGGCTGTGGACAAGAGGGATCCCTTTTGCATATATTCTGGTCATGCCCGCTAATTTCATCTTCATCTTTTATTCTCCACGATAAATACATTTTCAGAAACTAGTATCCCAAAGCTCCCGGGTACAGCCCTCCTTCCTCTAGATTTATAAATAAATAAACCTATGGCTGCACAGCCAATAAACAGCAAGCTGCAATGTCCTGTGTTCTCTGACACCTTTCTATCAGACCCAATATTTTTCAGCAATTTTACCTACAGTAGCTGCTCTGTAGATCAGACTATATAGGCAAGCCTTCACTCGCAACCTGCATCAGGAGGCCTTTGCCATTCATGATCCTGTTGGAGATTCATTAGCTGTCCTTCTTTAGACCATTTTTGATAGGTACTAGGCATTACATACTGGGAACACCCCACTGGGCCTGCCATTTTGGACATTCTGGGACATTCTATTCATGAATGAATAGCTAAGAGCTATCTGCCATTGGCTGAGCGCTCCGCCAATATCTAAGCAGTAGCTGCTTAATGTAAACCTGCTACGGCAAGATATGAGGAAAATATCAGAGCGTCTGACAGAAACTGAACAACGTATAAGCGACGTAGAAGACGCAATACAGCCGATGCAGCGAGACGTGGAAAAAAATCTGCATGACATACAATATCTACAGAACAAGGTAGACGACCTAGAAAATAGGTCAAGAAGGAACAACGTGCGGATTGTGGGCCTCCCAGAAAAGACGGAAGGAAGAAACCCTGCAGAATTTTTTGAAACATGGCTGCCCGAACTGTTCGGAAGAAACACTCTAACTGCAATGTTTGCAGTCGAAAGAGCCCACCGTGTACCGACACGACCCCTCCCCCTGGGGGCTCCAGCCAGACCGATACTCATCAAAGTACTGCATTACAGAGACCGTGATACCATACTCCAAAAGGCCCGCGAAAAGGGTGAAATCCAATATAATGGCGTGAAAGTCTCCTTCTATCCAGATTTCTCCACGGAAATACAAAAGAAGCGAGCAACATTTGTAGAAATAAAAAGACGACTGCGAAACCTACAAGTGCCCTACGGGATGCTGTACCCGGCTAAACTGAGAGTGGCGGCGCTGGGCACGACACAATTCTTTGAAAACCCAAAAGATGCAGGTGCCTGGATAGATCAAAATGAAGAACAGATTCGGAGGGGAAGATCGCCGCGCAAGACACCATGAAGAGGCTGCACCTAAAGAAACGTTCATGCAAAGGGAACCGAAAATTTCTGAAAGGAGCTCCTGGGACGACAGGATGCATCGCGTAGGAGAATGGAGGACTGGTACCCCGATCCGATGAGACAACGGATCAGTGAGTTACATGTTGGGGGTGTCTGTTGTTTGGTCTCTCTCTCGCATATTAGGGGAATATTAGATAAGATACAGTTAAAAGGGATAAGGTTAAACGATAGAAAAATGATTCAGGGTGGGATAAGGGGAAGAAATGTCAACGTAAATGTACAAATGATAAATGTGTTGCAAATAACGAAAATATGTATAGTAAATGTGGATAAATGTCTGTACTGGGGGATGTGGGGGACCAAACCAAAATGTTACTGGAGAAGCCCTATGCGGAGAACAAACAGTAATACACATACACATATACGGGGCGACACGGGCGAGACACAAATACAGAGATGGGGACCCTCCCAGTGCGACTCACTCATAAAAACAAAAAGGGGTGGAGGCGCCCAGAAAATAATAACCCTGCGGAAAACAAAAAACAAGGAAAATGGGTAGTAGGATAAGGGTCGTATCGTGGAACGTGAGAGGTATGAGTGACCAGACAAAACGATCAGCAGTACTGCAAGTCATCAAGGAACAAGGCCCGGCTATTATATGCTTGCAGGAAACACATTTATCAAAAGAAAATACGGACACGTTCAAAATAGGGGGGATGGGTCAGAGCTTCCACTCCACACACACGAGGTATTCCAGGGGGGTCAGCATAGTGATACACAGAAATATACCGTTTAAATGTCTCTCACGAAAAATTGACCCAGAAGGCCGCTTTATATGCCTACACTGCAGAATCTACAACTACACATGCATTATAGCTTCAGTATATATCCCGCCACCATATAATAACATGATAATGAGGCAAGTTATAGGATTCATAACAGATAAACCGGACATTCCAGTCCTTATCATAGGCGACTTTAATTCGGTCATTAACCCTGCACAGGACAGACTAAGGGCAGGAAACGCAAACGAAGAAAGGAACCTGACACCACTAGGTAAACTACTAAACGAGATATCATTGATAGACATATGGAGAACACGGCACCCCACAAACAAACAATACTCCTGCTACTCATCCACATACCAATGCTTATCTAGAATAGACCTAGCGGTAGGGAATATTCAGATATATAGAGATATAACCTCGATAGAATATCTACCAAGAGTTGTTTCTGACCACTCCATCCTACGTCTGGACATACAGCACAGTAACACTGTGAGTCATTCCCAAAAAAGATGGAATCTGAACTCGCACTGGCTAAACATATTAAACAAGGAAATAGTGAAAAAAACACTAGAGGAATACTTCATATTAAATAAGGATACCACAAGTATGACGATTTGCTGGGAGGCCATGAAGGCATATATGAGGGGGGTATACATACAGCAAATCACACAGGCAAAAAAAGGACATAGAGAAAGAGGGCAAAAAATACGAGACAAACTAAAAGAATCAGAAGAAAATTACATAAAAGAGAAAACTATAACAACACTCAACCTATGGAAACAGGCCCAAGAGGCCCTTAATAAATACGTCCTAGAAACGGCAGCCACTAAAAATGGGTTCAGGAAACAGACATATTATGAGGAGGGAGAAAAAACGGGACATATGCTGGCAGTTATAGCCCGAGCACAAACCAGCCCCACATACATCATTGAACTAAAAGACGCACAAGGCGAGATAGTCAGGGACGCAACATCCATAAGAGAGATTGCACGGGAATTTTACTCCTCTCTGTATTCCTCGAAACTGGAAAAAACGGTAGAACAAATCGAGGAATACTTGGCGGATATAAGAACACATAAATTGACGGAGGAACAGAGAGAGTTTCTAGATGCACCAATAGACTTGGAGGAGATGCAAGAGGCAGTAAAAGATATGCAAAATAACAAGGCCCCAGGGGAGGATGGTTTCCCAATAGAATTTTACAAAAAACATGCAGACACTTTATTACCACAACTCCTGGAGACATGGGCGGGGGCGGAAAAGGAAGGGGAACTGCCACAAACAATGCGAAAAGCAAAAATAATAATTCTGTTAAAACCAGAAAAGGACCCCCTGTTGATGGACTCGTATAGGCCGATATCGCTGTTAAACAAGGATGTCAAAATTATAGCAAAAGTTTTAGCCAAGCGGCTATCACAAGTGGCATCCACTTTGGTGCATCCAGACCAGAGTGGATTTATACCAGCAAGATCAACGGCAACGAACATCCGTAGAGTATTTCTAAACCTACAAATACCCGTAGATAATACCGGAGACAGAATCATATGCTCACTGGACGCGGCCAAGGCGTTTGATAGCGTTGAGTGGCAATACCTGTGGAAGGTACTAGAAAAAATGGGCTGTGGCCCAATATTTGTGAGACGAGTAAAACTCCTATATGCTAGAGCGGAGGCGGATGTGTCCATCAACGGGGGGTCATCAGAAACATTCCCACTACATAGAGGGACAAGGCAGGGATGCCCACTATCGCCACTCCTGTTTGCACTTGCAATAGAGCCCCTAGCATGCAAAATTCGGTCACACCAGGAAATAGTGGGATTCATAAGAGGAAACATGGAGGAGAAAATCGCTTTGTATGCAGACGACATGTTATTATTTTTAGGGGACAGGGAAAAATCTTTAGAAACCACGATGCAAACAATAAAAGAATTTGGAGCCTTCTCAGGACTCGCTATCAATTGGACCAAATCCGAAATACTATCAATAGACACCCCAGACATGCAAGTTGCCAACAGAGAATTAACCCTGAAATGCACCCCAACAATTAAATATCTGGGAGTTAAAATTACGAAAGAGGTCAGTGAGTACGGGAAAATAAACCTGGAACCACTTATGGAAAAATGGAAACAAAAACTTCACATATGGAAAAAACTACCCATGACAATCATAGGAAGAGTGAATCTTATAAAAATGATATGGATGCCCCAATTACTGTATCTAATACACAATTCCCCACACTGGATAACACAAAAATTTTTCCACAAGGCCAAGGGACTGTTTAGAGAACTCATATGGGGAGGGAAGACACCTAGGATAAAATTAGAACTGCTATACAATTCAAAAGAAAAGGGAGGATTAGCCTTGCCCAATCCGTTCTCGTACTTCATGGCCTCCCAGCTGCAACATCTCAGGGGATGGGAGACAGAAGAAACACAAGACGCCAGTTTCAGAATCCTTAAAAATCTCTTTAACGGATCACATTTGTTTGAAACCCTGGAACGTGGAGCGTTTAAAAAAAACGGTCAAAGTGCCCCCACGCTATTATTGATACATAAAATATGGTGGAAGACCAGAAACATGCTTGATATAAAAAACTGCACACAACATACCCCGATATGGAATAACCCGCACCTGCCAGAAATCAACAAGCTAAAAGGATTCCAAGGGTGGAAAGACAGGGGAGTTAGGAGAATGGACCAGATACTGGAGGGGGGGGAACTAAAAACCTTCGAGCAGTTAAGGCAAAACCACGACATCCCCAATAGTGACTTTTACAAATATCTGCAACTTAGACACGCTATACAAGCGGAAAAAAACACGGCGGAAATAACAATGGTAATAAATATAGTAGCGGACATAATAGGAAAAGCCACCACCACAGCGGGGAAAATATCTGTACTATATTCCCATATACAGGACACGGTCAATGCACACAACCCGTTATCAACAAGAGCAAAATGGGAGGCAGACATAGGGCCCATTGAGGAGTCGCACTGGGAGGAAATCCTACAAATGACACCCAAGCTATCTCTGAGCGAATCACACAGAGTCTCACAAATATTTCTAATACACAGAGTGTACCGCACCCCGGCCTTCTTACACAATATAGGAATGAGAACCTCCCCGATATGTGTAAGGTGCAAAACCCACACGGCGGACCTAATCCACATGCTATGGCGATGTCCGAAATTGCACAGATATTGGATGGGAATAAGAAATGCAATTAACGCGGCATTTGGCATACGTATGGACTTTACACCATACGTGTGCATTCTGGGATACATACAGGATCTAACATTAGATGATCATGAAAAACTAGCGGTAGCCAGACTATTGTATATAGCCAGAAAAACAATAGCCCAGCGCTGGTTGGACGAAGAACCACCCACACTGGGAGAATTCAAAAATAAGGTCAACCAAATTTTACCGTGGGAAAGGAGTATTTACACTAAGCGTAAGACCAGTCAAAAATATCAGGACATATGGCTGAGATGGATACACGCCCAGAGCAGTAATGTTGGATCAAATACATAGGGAGTGGTGAGCCGTGTGGGGAGGCACCAGTAAACCGGGGATTTACTAAGACATAACAACGTATGTAATGGATATATATAAAGTTTATTGGGAAATGTAGAACAAATTACAGACTCGATATACAATAAAATAAAGTGGTAAGGAGTAATAGGGAAAAGTTAAGAGAGGAGGGATTGGAGAGAGAGAGACCGGGCAACGGGCAAAAGAAATATGACCCCCCCTCGAATGCAACAAAAAATCTAACCCTGAATCAATAAAAGAAAACAGCAAGAAGATAAGCAACACGAAGACCAAAGAAGAAAACAAATATACGTTACATGAACTGTTATTATTGTTTACAACACAACACTGTGTTCATTCAGAGACAGTTTACCCAAAGAACAGAACGTTGAGAGAGAGATCTTAGGGGGGATGGGGGAGGGAGGGGGGTGAGGGGAAGGGGGTGGGTGAGAGGGGGAGGGGGAGGGAGGGAGGGGAAACCAAAGATTTGTTAAAAAAATGTTTTAAAATATGCAAAAGGTGAAAAAGTTTAATAAAAAATACTTTAATTTAAAAAAAAGCAGTAGCTGCTATTGGCTGAAGCCCTCAGCCAATCTGCACAGCCCTTTCAGGAGGCGGGGATTTTTAAATCCCCGTCTGCTGAAAGAGTTCAGTAGCAGTGCCGGGGAGCCATCCGGAGGAAGCGGCTGACAGCAGGAGAGGTGAGTAACTTTCTTATTATTTTTTTAACCACTTTTTTATGATTATCGGGGAAGGGCTTATATTTCAAGCCCTTCTCCGATAATCATTCTGCAGGGCTTGTCAGAAACCACTGCTTTCAATGGGATCGGCAGCAGTGCCGATCCCATTGAAAGCATTGGGATAGCATGCCGCGGACTTCTGCCGCAGCTGTCACAGCTGTGGCAGAAGTCCGCGACATTCTCCATATCTTTTCAATGGGGCTAGCGCTGCTGCCACTGGCCCCATTAAAAAGACTGTCTCTCGCACTGCTCTGTGAGAGTTTTCACTTACTCTCGTAGCACAGTGGAGAAAAAAACGCCGGTGGGTGGGAACCCTTAGAATTGAGGAAAAAAATTCCATCTTGGTTTCATCAGACCAGGGAATCTTGTTTCTCACAGTCCAAGAGTCCTTCAGATGCTTTTTGGTAAACTCCAGGTGGCTTTCATTTGTCTTTTAATGAGGAGAGATTTCTTTCTGTCTACTCTGCCATAAAGCCCAGATTGGTGGAGTGCTGCAGTGATGGTTGACCTTCTGGAAGTTTTCCCCATTTGCACATCGGATCTTTGGAGCTCAGCCAAAGTGAGCATAGGATTCTTGATCACCTCTTACCAGGACCCTTCTCCCCCGATTACTTAGTTTGGTGAATTGGCAGCTCTAAGAAGAGTCATGGTTGTTCCAAATGTTTTCCATTTAAGAATTATGGCAGCCGCTGTGCTATTGGGAACGTTCAGTGCAGATTTTTTTTTAGTGGCCTTCTCCAGACCTGTGTCCACACAATCCTGTCTCTGAGTTCTACAAGCAGTTATTTTCTACTCATGGCTTATACGATGCATATCAGAGCCTCGTATTGGCTCTGATATGCATCATGAGCTGTGAGACCTTATATAGACAGGGGGTGTCTTTTACTTTGCGCAAGGCAACAACATAACAAAATGTAATAATGGTGAAAGGGTCTGAATGCTTTCCAAATGCATTTCTCAGCTGTTCACAGTGGCCATTGTCAGGTGATCATCAATGTTATTCACTGTCAGTGGTTTTAGTGTTATAGCTGATCAATGTATGCTGGACTTCTCTTTCATAAGTAGGTACATTTTAGGTCTTTGAGGAAGGTGGGTGACAAACATTATTGTAGGTATTATGGAAGCCATATTAGTTGTCACTCGTATCTTCTAATCTTACAAAAGTAGGTGTCAAATTTGTTTTTAAAGTTCTATTCAGCCATTTCATAATGACACAAAAGATCAACTAAAACTTATTCTGAAGCACAAAGGTTCTTTGAGGTCTATATGGTAAGCCAACATTGGCAAACATACCCCGGTTTTAACTCTGATTGTCGTCTCACAGCCGAGTATGGGACAGAGATGGTGCAGGCCTTCATCAGTGCCTCCAGTACCTCATCACGGAGCATGCTGACTCTCACAGCAATCATGGAGAAATAGGTTATCTTGTCAGATCTCCTTTTAGCATAGAAGCCATCAGGAAGGAGGAAATCAACATCAAATATACTGTATTTATGAAAATATCACACATTAGATTATCATATACTCCCCCTGTTGTACAGTGTGCCACATTCATCAATAATGCAAGATCTGGAACAGAACATACACCACGTGGGCTGGTGTCACATCGTCTGCACCGGAAATTCCCCTTATCAGTCTTAACGTCACTTACAATCTTGTTAACGCTGGCAGATGTGTTCAACTCTGTGCTAAAATATGCCCTCCTATAGTAGAACCAAGTCAGCCTATAAACATATAGTTCTTCCTTTGTCAATCAGAAAGCTGAGCTACTGGTAGCTCAGCAATGATGCGTTTGGTAACCCTGGTCCTTCTGAGTCAAGAGGACCTAACGTGGTCGAGCGCGTCATCGGGAGTCAAGAATGCTGAGGAAAAAAGATCAGGTAACGCGCCCATTACCTGAGTGAACACATGATTCTGGAGGAGGCTGAATGAGCAGCTTCGTGGGCTAGGCAATGAGTAGTGGGAGGCACCCACAGAAAATCCATAATGGTGCTACATAGACTGAGGCTCATCAACACAAAGGGACTGGAGTGGACTTCAATGCAGTCAAGAAATGTCAAAAGAGGTACACAGACATTATCCTGGCTGGTGTAGTTAAAGGCTCATTGGCCCTGTGGCAGATTTTCAGCTTGGAGACAGCGGGGAGCATTTACATAAGTCTTTATAACATGGTGGGCTTAGATACAGTGTATCAACACTAGCACACATCTAAATAATGTGGTCACAAAATAATAGATACCAGTTCTATACAGTCATAGTGAGTACCGTGCAGTTACCTCCAGTGACTCATATTCCTCTGACTAGTGGTGTTCACTTTTGCCTTTCTTCTCTATTTGGGCCCAAGACTGCCATGGCAATTTTTTTCTAGCTGTAATTCATTTCTACACCCTCTAACCATCCTGCTGCTCCTCCTGCTCCTCTCAATGACATCTACATAGCAATAGTACCTCCCTTTCACCGCAACAAAGCTAATAGTACCCCCATAAGGTATTGGTGACACCATTGTATACTAGTAGGTAATATTGCCACCTTTGTGCCCCCCATAATGTAACAGTGCAACCATAAAGCAATAATGCCTCCTTGTGTCCTTATAATGTAATAGTTCCCCTACAAAGTAAAAGTGTTCCTTTGTGCCCCCATAATGTAATAGTGCTCCCTTTTTTGACCCATAAGGTAATAGTGATCCCTTTATGCCCCATGTAGTGGCCCAGAGTTGGGGTAGGTGTATGTCTGTCTTGCATAAACTGTTTTGTGTACATGTGTCTTATGCACGTGCTAATAAACTGTCTTATGTCTTGTCGCCGCATTCCCCCCCTTAATCTGTGAGTTGTAGTTAGTCTTGCAAGGAGGGAGGAGTTAGAGGAAAGCAGGGGGGGGGGAGGGAGAGAAGAGAGTCGAGATGCAGTCTGTGGAGGTTGGTGGAGTCCTGGGCCGTCTGTGTGTTCTAGAAATAGGGTCATGGGGAAGTAACCAGACTCTCACTGGACTTTCTACTGACTCGAAAGTGGAGGAGCCTACACTGCCATGGAGACCTCAAGGAGTAGAGTACTAAAAAGGAAAGAGAACTTGTGGACATTTTGTTTCTTTTTGGTTGGCACTGCTACAAAACGTTTAGGTAGAAAAGGGATTTTTTTTTCTTCTTAAACTAATAAGAAATAAATAATCCTAGTATAGAAATATATATTTCACTTGTTCTTTGCTGGGACTCTAGAAATTTAATTTCATGTAAAGATAAAATTTTGCACCCTTTTCTGTCTTAGTGTTAGAGCCAGTGTGGAATAATGTTTTGGGCTTTGGGGAGAAGAACAATGTATGGGCCCCATAGCGAATGCTGAAGTATCCCGGTATCTCGGTTCAGCACAAAAAAAGAAAAAAAAGACTGGCCAGTCCTCATTTCAATACGTGCTGTCATAGATAACATCTGACACTGGAAGTGGGATCCTGGGAAATCAAACCAGGAAGGGTTACCGGGTTAGCTGGAGGGGGAAGTTCATTGTTGTTCTGCCATGCTGACATCATGTCTAGGTTAGAGTTGTTTCTAGTCTTCAGCTTAGTCTTCATAGGAGTTAGTAGACACTCATTTTACTAGGTAGCTAGAAGTCTAAGGTAATGGGGTAGTACACTTGTGAATCCCTGCTCCGGACCTGCATTCGCTCTATTTTCAGAGGACATCGGGGTTGGCTTCTTTTAAGTAGGGGGGAGCTGTGGGGGCCCAGAGTTGGGGTGTTTTTAGTGTAGATGTATGTCTGTCTTGCGTAAACTGTTTTGTGTATATGCGTCTTATGCGTGTGCTAATAAGCTGTTGACCCTTTCCCCCCTTCCTTAATCTGTGAGTTGCAGTTAGTCTTGCAAGGAGGGAGGAGTTAGGAGGAGGCAGAGTAAGAGAAAAGGACAGAACAAAGTCGAGATGTAGTCGGTGGAGGAGGACGTGTCAGTGTGAAGCTGAAGCTGACGTATGCTTCTGCCTCCACAGAACCGTGGGCTTCTCTCAAACTCCTTGAGACATACAAAAATGGGACTAAATCTTTAAGCAATAGCATGTAGAAGTGTCAGCTGAGAAGTGTAGCTGAACATCAAGAGAAAGAAACAGCAGTGTTGAGGACCTCACTGCATCGGGAAAGTATCCCTGAGGATCGTCTAATGAGATAACTTGGATTAAAAACGCCTAGGAACCAAGAAGATAAGTACAAAGGAAGCCTGCTAAAAGTGTTGTGTCTGAACTGTCATCTTGCTGTACTCTTGGAAAATCAAGGTTGGATTCCGTGTGTAAAGGAAACATTTACCTCTGGTTTTGAAGATTAACTTTGTGGACTCTGTTATTTGCTGACGAGTAACTTTCTATGGGAAAAGAGGTACTGGCATCACGTGACAACACTGTTAAAATTGATTACCATCATTTATACATTTTTTGCCTGTTCTGTTTTTTGCACCTGCATGCGACCGAGCTAGGCCCTTGTCACCATTGCCAGGGGGAGAGCATAGAGCCACCTGTGATAACCATCTTGAGAACATACCCGTGTTCTCCTCCGCAACGGCATGCCTCAGGTTCAGACGCCGCACCCCATAAAAGGTAGTAGGGCCCATTTTTAACCCATTGCTAAAAAAAATTTCCTGTTTTTAAGTGTGTGCTCTGAGATTATGGAATTACATACTTGTTATTTACTTCACATTTTGCTTTGTACCTGTTGCAGATAAAACTGTTGTTGATTATTCATCCATATTTCTGATACAAAGAACCACATGACTAATGGCATACCAATAATGCCAGCATACCACGCAGTTACTGTAGGACCCCTTATGATTGGGGTATGGGGATAAATGGCCTGGCCCCCTGTGCCACCCGATGACATACCGGCCCCCTTAAGTCACACTGCTGCTGGACAATGCATGCCTCCGGGCAGTGTTTAGCCTGAGTCTTTTCCCCGTCCATACTTAGAGCAAGACATGTAGGCAGTGTGGGGCTACGGACTTCTGGAGTTGAATGATGTCTGGCAGTAGTGATAAAGTTGTTCTGCTGCTGTGGCCAGTAGGGAGGGGGACACAGAAAGCATTTTATAAATTTGAGGGGCTCAGAGGGCACATTATTAATTTGTGAGTCCACAGAATGGGTGCTATTAATCTGTGGGGCACTATTACTTAGTGAGGCCCCTGGAAGGATTAATAGTGTGCAGAAACTAGTTGTGGCTGAATGAATGCTAATGGTGGTCTAGGCCCAGATAGAGAAGAAAAGGAACTACAGAGGAGACCAATTGAAGAAGACATCACTTGTGATCAATGGAGGTAACTGCACTGCAATCACTATCACTGTATAGATCTGGCATGCTAGAGCTGAGCCACTGTATCTAAACCCCCTGTATTATAAAAGGGGTCTTCTAAATATGCTGTCTCATATATATCACATGTACAGGGGTACCTGAGAGTATCTGCTTAGCACGTTTTCCTTTGGGATTTGAATATTGCTCATCAGGAGGTATCCGTTGTCAAGGTTCTTAAAAGCCATCTTGGGCCCAATGTCTCCAACGGATATTCCTGAAAAGAGGTTACATGATGAATTCTGATTTATTATAAACAGAAACGTAATATCACAGCATTTATATCAATTGTCCAAGTGTAAAGCAGAAAGTATTAGCTGGTGTATATGTGTACAACTAAGGGCACTCTCATCACACTACGGCCGTACCCCTCTGGAGGAGGATTGCACCGTATCCCACTGTAGAAGTTTGCATATTGGATATTTTGCCCATAGGGTCCTATTGTAAAAATAACACGTATACAGCACAGTTTTTGTTTTTTTCTGTATACCTCTCTATGCGTTAGTGAAGTTTACTACATTTTTTGTGGTATACTAAGCATCCAGTGGAGAGCAAAATAATACTTCTAATTCTCGTTGGGTGAATGGAGCCTTTGAATAAGCCTGAAAAGCTTTTCCCAGCATGCACACTAAGCGCGCATTACTAGCATGATGAAAATATAGTCTTGCTTTGGAGTAATTAGCTGTCTACCATTAGGTAACATAGTATGCTAGGCCCAAAAATGGCTTGTGTCCATCTAATTCACCCCATTACCCCCCACCCTTCCCATTGTTGATCCAGAGGAAGGCAAAGAAACATCAATGAGGTAAAAGCCAATTTTTCTTATTTAAGGGGAAAAAAATTCCTTCCAAACTCCAAGTTTGGCAATCAAAATAATCGCTGGATCACCGGCCCTTCTGATGTAATTAGTGACTATAACATATAATGTTGTAACACTCAAAAAAGGCATCCAGGCCCCTCTTAAACTCCTTTATTGAATTTGCCATTGCCACGTCCTCAGGCAAAGAACCCCCTTCTATGTTGGTGCAGAAAACTTCTTTCCTCTAGACGTAGAGGGCGCCCCCTTGTTACAGTCACAGTCCTGGGTATAAGTAGATGATGAGAGAGATCTCTGTATTGTCCCCTGATACAGTTATACATAATTTTTAAGTCACCCCTCAGCCATCTTTTATCTAAAGTGAATACTTCAAATTTTGATGACCTTGCTGGGTATTGTAGTTTGCCCATTCTGTTTATTACTTTAGTTGCCCTTGTCCAGATCCATTTGCAACCACATTCTATCCTCTCTTGTGTTAATTCCTTTATATAGTTTTGTATCATCTGCAAATATTGCTATTTTACTGTGCAATCCTCTACTAGGTCATTAATACATTTATTGAAAAGAATAGGGTCCAATACTGCCCCCTGTGGTACCCCACTAGCAACAATGACCCAAATGTACCATCAATAACCAGCCTCTGCTCTCTATCACTGACCAGTTACCTACCCTTACTTACACACATTCTCGCCCAGACCAAACATTCTCACTTTATATACCAACCTTTTATGCGGCACAGTATCAAACTCTTTAGAGAAGTCCAGATACACAAGATCCAATGACTCCCGGGTCCAGTCTAGAACTTACCTCCTCATAGAAGCTCATCAGGTTGGTTGGACAGAAGCCGTCTCTCATAAAACTGTGCTGATATGGAGTTATACAGCTATACTTCTTGAGGTAGTCCACGACAGCATGTCTTTGTGACAACTACTATTTCCCTACACAAGAAAGTTACACTTTTAAAGGGAACCTGCCACCTTCAGCACTATAAACTAACTTATGGTGATGTTAGGGCGGTGCTGTATTTATTATACTCTACTGGTCTTGTTTCCTGGTTCCCGTGGTGCCCGCCGCTGAAGGCTACACTCCGGCTTTTTAGAGTTCTGTGCGCTTGCTCTGTTATAAAATCTATGGGCACCCACACGACTCTGAAAAGAGTCAAATTTTCAGGCGCCACTCAGACTTTAGTGACGGGAACCAGGAAATGGTTAAATATAAAAACCTTACAGGACCTGGCTTCCTGTCACCTCACCTAGCAGCACCATAAGTTACTTTATGGTGCTTTAGGAAGGTGACAGGTTCCCTTTAAGAGGACCTACCACCACTACTATTATTTTTGCTTCAGTAAATAATTACACTTTCCATGGAAAAACAATTCTGGAGCATATTTTCTTATAGCTCTACATTGTAGCGATTCTCTGCTAGGCCTCCTGGACATGTCTGAATAAATTGTCGACTGGTTGTTACTATTCCTTTTGTCAATGGGGTGTGTCCACATATACAACTTTCATCACTGATTGGACAAGTGTCACTTTGTAGGGATACGCCCCTTTGACAAAGTGAATGGTAACAGCCATTGTCTTCATTTCTTCTTACTTTTCCCACAGAATCAAAGGAACAGAACAAAGTTCTAGGAAGAAAAACTCCAGATTTGTTATTTTACAGGGAATGCAAGATATGGAGGAGGTCTGAAGATGTAGAACAGCAGATTTTTATCTGCATTACATGCTAATGGACAGCCTGTCCCCAAACATCAGCACTTCAGGTAATAAGGAATTGAGCTTGTTGGATTTCAATATGCCCGGCCGTTGGCTCCCAGGAGATAAGCCATTGCCAGGGATGTTGTTTAGGAATGGTTTTTCCCATTCTGCTTGCTGAAAAAAACCTTGTACAATTGTCTGATTTTGGCATGCGTACGTATGTGGGAGCCACAAGAGACACCTGTAGGCCAAATGAGTATTCGGCCAACAGCTCTCTTATCTATGCTATTTTACCAAAAGTATTTGGATCGTGTCTTATGTCAGCCATAGTTTGTTTTGCTGAACATGCTTCAATCTAAAGAACTTACAGAGTTTACACGTGGTGTCATTCTTGATTGTCATATTAGTGGACTATTGGTTTGTGACAATTCCACTACCACCCAGACACCAGCTCAAATGGGAATTACGTGGTCACAAGGTGGAGGAAAGAGGGATGTACCATGCCTAAACAAAGAACCCCAGACAACCCAAAATATTAACCAAAAAGGACAAACGACACCTGAGAGGGTCCGGTCACAGAAATCCCTTATCTACTGAGAATATGCAAGCAAGTAGAAACCAAGTTAGTGTCAGCATTGTCCGACAGGGACTGGCTGCTATTGGATACACCAGTGATGCAGCTGTACATAAGGCATCCATGAGAAAGCCATCACAGTTCTTGTCAGATGTCAAAATACCTTTGGTAGGATAGAATATACAGCCAGCTTTATTTTGGTCAGATTGATGGCCTTCCACCACATTTCCTGTATGATCATGAAAATACCCCCATTGTACAAGCCACGACTGTCCTGCACAGAGCACTGTCCCAAGTCCCACTGGAAACCTTTATTATGTATTACAATGCCAACTCTGACCCAGGCCTTAGTGCCCCATATCAGTGCCCAATTTCACTTATGGTCTTATGTCTGAATGGACATGAACATCTGCAGCTATGTTCTAAAATCTAATGGAAATCATCCATAGAAAGGAAGATTATAGCAGCAAAAGGGAATCAAGTCCACATTAGTACTCATGATTTCGGAATGAGATATTGAATAAGGATATCTATGAATCGGGTTTAGTTGTCCGTATACATAAGGTCTAGTGAACTGAGATTGTTACCTGGCAGTGGAGAGTGGTCCTTCAGACTTCGCATCTGGACTATAAATGGATGTATGTCGTACTTGTGTCCATTGTTGTATAGCTGGGCTAGGACCACAGCATGTGTGCTGGTTTTTCCTACTGTTCAGATCAAAAATGCAGAAATTACCATCTGGGCATGTGTGGAACATTTTATATTACAGACATCAAGAACTGGAGTGCAAAAAAAAGAAATGACTTACACCCTCCTGGCCACCACTTTGTTGCTGGTATCTGTGGAGTATCTATTATAAATTCCTGGGTGATAGGATCAAAGGTGGCTGTGGTCCCTAAACCCCGCAGATATGTTCCTGCAGATACAGAGCATAGCAAAAATGCATCTAATTTGCCCTAAGCAGCTTTGCGGTTTACAAAAACACTTCTATTACTATTGACAAATTGTTGGCTTTTCTCTATTTTTTTGGCATTACTTGGATTAATAAGATAAGGGTATAAAGTTCGGCCTTTCAAGAGCCTGATTATTAGGGAACCTACATCTGGGACTCAGTGACATGGCTGAGACTAGACCCCTCAGCCTATGGGGCGCACAAGCCTTCCTCACTACACTGACACTTCCTGACCTGCAACTTCTACACACCACTGTATATGGACAACGCAGTCTTAGGCTAACTTCATAATGGAGAGAATCCCGCTCCTATATCACGCTCGCCATCCATATGATTTTCCAGAGGATGTGAGGTGTTTGCATGTCAAAACAGCCTCGCATCACTATGGGGGTGAAGGGCACTCCCCCCCCCCCCCGCGGCTGTTTGCAGAGTTTCTCCAATTGTTTTCAATGGGAAACCTTGCATTGCAAATGGTGCGATGCTGCCGCTGGTCCCGTTGAAAATAATGGGCGGTGCGATGCAAGAGCACGCACAAGATAGTACATGTCGCAATTTGTTTCCAGCATCACATAACAATGCAATGTGGGGGAAAAAAATCACTCATGGGTATGATGGCATTAAAAAAAAGCGGTTCACATTTGTGTGAGATTTAAGCGTCTATCAACGCACAAATCTTGCACAATTTTCTTGCCCGTGTGAAGCCAGCCTAAGTAGGGTTGGCACCCAGCTAGTAAACGACTGGTCTAGCCACTAAATATATCTGAAGGTCGGTGCTGGTAATAATTTTTTTCCAGCAATGATAGTTGCCTTTAAATAATGATTAGGTTGCTATGGCCAAGTGTCCTCCACTGCCACGCCTGCAATATGGGAGATGTCTGTGGCTGGTGCCTCATTATGGGGCCATCATCAGTTTTCACACAATTCAAGAGGCTTTGGATTCTTAGAGCATAGTGCTATAATATAAGAATGGTAACAGCCAGCTGTGAGTTTATTCATTGGCTACTGTTGTTGGGTTAAAAAAACGTGGCAACCAGAGGCGTAACTTGAATCTTCTGGGCCCCAATGCAAAATCTGTAACAGGGCCCCCAACTATAATGCTTTATTCATAGTACTGGGCTCCCTATGTGGAGAAGAGAGGCCTTATGGGCCCCTTAAGGCTCCTGGGCCCGGGTGCAACCGCATCCCCTATAGTTACGCCCCTGGTGACAACCACAAGTCTAAGGGTACTTTTAGATGGGACAACTGCTGGGAGCTTAAGCGCCTGACAGTTGTCAGTATGACTATCGCTTTTGTGCATTCACACTGGAGTGATAGTCGTTCAATGAATGGAGGTTGAGCGCACCATAGATTTCTTACCTCCATTCACTGTGATCAGGCAGTCACTCAAAGATGAACGACTGCCTGTTTACAAGTGAGAACTTGCTCACTGTCTATATAAGAGGGATCTTCTGATCCACTGGGCATGAACCTTGTGTAAAAAAAGTTCAAACAAATGTGTTGTGGAAAGGTTTGCAGTTTTTCAATGCAAAGTGTGAAAAATGCAGCAAGTTTGAACATAATCAAGGGGAAAATTCCCATGAAAAAGTTGCCAAAATTTTATACTAGAATCAGAAGGTCAGACATGGTAGATACTTTCTGTCTTCTGCATCTGATATGAAACTCAAAATCTTCACATCTCGCCTTGCTTGACCCAACAATCTGTAGACCCAGCAAGGTCACTTCATTGCTGGCAGTGGGCCAAACTCCACTGACTGTAGCCTACGAAGCTCGGTACTTGATTAGATTGGAGTACTCTCTGCTTAATAATTACAATGGAAATCTACATATTCCCTTTTAATTACTGCATCAGCCATCCCTTTAACATCATATATACATAGATATGGATAAATAACCTGGAAATATATTTAACCTCCCGTCCATTTTCATCCCATCCCATTTCCTCGATTTTCCTCCGCATGTGTAAAGTGTTCCTGACGGCTCCTTCATAACTCTCCAAGAGGGTCTTGAAGTACATGTATTCTGGGCGAAGACGGGGTCCTTGATAACGAGGCTCACTGAGGAAATTAGAGCAGGTAGGTACATCTGTTATCATTTATATAATGTGCAAACAGGGGAGAACAAATACAAGAAACAAACATACAAAAAACACTGTTACATGAAGTAAGCGATCGATGGAAACAGTTGGGGTAAGGGTCCCACTCCAACGAGCTTACATACTACAGATAATGGGGTGATACAGAAGGTGAAGGGCTCGGTATGGTGAGGTGGAGAGTGAGGAATGCTATACACATAGATGATGGTCAAACTTAAGCCGTGTGGTGGTTGAATCGGTATTACTGCAGGGATTGCAGTCAATAGGACACGAAGCATGTTATTAGGTGGAGTAAAGAAGGGTTTCATTTAGGGAATGTGGTATGCCTACCTGAAGAGGTGCGTTTTTAGAGCACGCCAGAAGTTTTATGTGTCAGGAATTCCCCGGATAGTTTGGGGCAGAGCGTTCCAGAGGACTGGTGCTGCTTTGAAGAAGTCCTGGAGGTGGGAATGAGAGGTTCGAATTAAAGGGGCACTTAATCTGATTTCATTAGTGGAGCAGAGGACGCAGGCTGGGTGGTGGATTGAGATGAGGGGAGCAATAAAGGGCGGCGCGGTGCTATGTAGAGTTTTCTGGATGAAGGTAGTGAGTTTGAATTGTATTCTGTATTTGATGGGTAGCCAGTGCAGTGACTGGCACAGGGCAGAGGCGTCCAAGAAGCGGCTGTAAAGGAAGATGAGCCTTGCTGCCACACTCAGGATGGATTGGAGTGGGGAGAGTCAGGTGCAGGGGAGGCCGATAAGCAACGAGTTGCAATAATGAAGCCAGGAATGGATGAGGGCAACAGTGAGCATTTTTAAAGTGTCCATGATGAGACAGGAGTGGATTCTTGTGATGTTCTTGAGGTGCAGGTGATACGTTCGGGTGGGAGATTAGATATACGGGGTAAAGGAGAGATCAGAGTCGAAAATGACCCAGAGACAGCAGGCGTGCTGGGAGTTGTGGTTGTGCCACACACTGACGTGGAGATGCCAGGATGAGGTTGGTTAGCAGAGAGCAGAAACACCAGTAGGTTAGTTTTTTGTTTTTTTTTAAACATTAGTTTTTTTAAAAAAGAGGATATAATAGACATACATAACATTTCCGCATATGTAGTACAGATCATACACAACAAATTTTGTTTAACAATGTTCTAATGGGTACAGTTATCTTATTAATATATTCCCCCTTTTTTTTTCGGTATAGCATTTAACAAACAAATCCGTATATTTATCTTTGTCAAAATAGTAATGATAGAAAGAGGCAATCTCATTGACTTGTCAGCGGTTCAGACAGATTTCAAACAGTAACCAACTCAACCAGTAAAGAAAAAAAAAGAAAAAAAATACAAATTTGGCATCACATATTTTTCTCATGTCAAGACTTTAAGAATTTTCTCCAGACATCCCAAGACTCCCCATATTTTTTCAATGTATTATTTCTGAACGCTAGCCATTTTTCAAATACACACTGCTCTGCCATACGGTCCTTGAACTCTCCAAATGTTGGGACGATGGGCCCTCTCCAGTATTTAGCAATAATTGTCTTTGCTGTCATTAGAGCATGTCCTATCAGGTATCTGCAATTTGGTGGATAGCTATCTAATTCCACCAACAGCATAATTATTTTTGCTTCTCTCCTAATTCGGATCCGTAGCATGTAGAGATGAGCGAACACGTTCGGCTCCGCCCCTTTTTCGCCCGAACACCGAACTTTGCGAACACTTCAGTGTTCGGGCGAAAAAGTTCGGGGGCCGCCGTGGCAGCGCGGGGGGGTGCGGCGGGGAGTGGGGGGGAGAGGGAGAGAGAGAGGGCTCCCCCCTGTTCCCCGCTACTGCCGCCCGCGCCGCCGCGCATCTCCTCACCCCCCGGCGGCACCCGGACACTTACGCGCGAACACTGCAGTGTTCGGCAAAGCCGGTGTCCGGGTGCGGATGTGTCCGTAACGGACACGTTCGCTCATCCCTAGTAGCATGTCATCTAACAAATTTAGGATATTCATCCAATATTCTTTTAGTTTCGGACATGTCCAAAATATGTGTGAGAGAGAGCCCCTCTGACCACAATTTCTCCAAAACAAAGCATCTCCATTTTTAAATCTGCTAGCTAACAGTGTTGGGGTAAAGTACCATCTCATGTTTATTTTCATTTGCACTTCTAGAATACCCAAACCTTTAGTAGATCTTCCTGCTAACCTCCAAGACTTTTGCCATGCCTCGATAGGAAAGACAATCCCTAGTTCTTTTTCCCAACTTATCGTATGTTTTTTTTTTTGTCAGTTTGTTGTTTCCCGTCAAGGTATCATAGAAAAATCTAGTTTCTGACTTCCCTGAAATGGGTGCAGTAGGTTAGTTTTTGAGAGGTTCAGTTTTAAAAAGAGAGAAGACATAGTGTTAGAGACAGTAGACAGACAGTGTTGGCATTTTGAAGGAATGTTGCTGTGATGTCACGGGAGGAGGTGTATAACTGAGCGCTGGGCGACCCCAACAGCAAGGGGAAGTGGAGGGGAGGTGGAGCCAGCAAAGCAGACACTGAAGGAGTGGTTAGATAGGTAGGAGGAGAACCAAGAGAGAGCAGTGTCCTTTAGGCCGATGGAGCAAAGCATATTGAGGAGGAGTTTTTAATCAACAGTTTCAAATGCTGTGGAGAGATTGAGGAGGATCAGTAGGAAGTAGTCACTTCTCGTTTCAGGAGGTTGTTTGACACTTTAGTCAGGACGGTTTCAGTCAAGCATCAAGGGCAGAAGCTGGACTGTAAGGGGTCAAGAAGAGTGTTCTGATAAAAAGCTTATAAGGCGAGAGTAAACCAGGCAGTCAAATACCGTGTTTCCCCAAAAATAAGACACTGTCTTATATTAATTTTTGCCCCAAAGAGGCACAGTGTCTTATTTTCGTGGGTCCCGGTCCCTCCCGCTGGGCTGCGGTGTTTCGTCAGGCATGGGAGTTAAGATGCATATAGAGGCTTGATAAAAGCTCCTGATTGGGGCTGAAACGTTTTTTGTAATCCTAACACGCATATCCCCACACTAATGACAATTTCATTTTTTTTAAACTTAAGGACAATTTTTGATTTTAATCTCGATTTTCATTTTTTTGCAAAAACAAACTAAGGGAATGCCAAGACACATTTTTTACATAAAGGAATTGCATGATTATCAGAACTGTCCTTAGCTGTCACCCTCAATTATAAGCTTGAATTAACACGGCTGTTTGCGGTCCATGTGTAGAATCAGTTGTTTTAAGAGCCTCATTGCCTATTATGGGACTGTGTAGACGGACAGCATATGGCTTGCAAATGTCCGAATGGGTCCTACAGCTACACTGAAAGGTCTTGTAGCACTACTGAGTGATTTGTAGGTATTGAATGACAGCTGCAGCCCACATGATTGCATACAACTCAGGCCAGCTTCACACAGGTGATAGGCTATTTTGCGTTGCGAGAGTGAGTGAAAACGCATGAAAATGAAACCAATGATTTCCAATGGTTTTATTCTCATTTGTGATGCTTTCACTGCACACTCACAGCGCTAAGAAAAAGCAGCATTATCGCCCGTTGTTTTTAGTGGGGCTGGCGGGGATGAAGGTATCCTCTGCCATAGCTGTGATAGAGGTCCGCGATGCTATCCATTGCTTTCAATGGGGCTAGCGCTGCTGCAGCCCCATTGAAAGCAATGGGTTGCAGCCAAGCACCGCAGCAATGATTTTCAGGGCAGGGCTTGAAATATAAGCCCTTTCCTGAAAATCCTCTCCAGGTGTAAAAAAAAAGTTTAAAAAAATTTAACTCGTCTAGAAGAGCCGTCCGTCTGTCTTCTGGAGGCCAGGGATTGAAAAATCCCCACCTCCAGAAAGCGCTGCCCCGATTGACTGAGCACCATAACCAATCAGGGGCAGCACCCAGCCATCATTGATTGACAGGTGAGCGCTGCCTGTGATTGGCTGAGCGCTGTGGGAATCCACAGAAAATGGAGCATGCTGCGATTTTTTTCGAGCTCATGCAATCCGCAAATCGGAAAAATGACATTTTCAGGTATTCAATTACCTGCAGATGCCTAAGGATTGTCTATGGGCTGACTGAACTGTGGATCGTAAGGGAACTTAATAATCAGCATCTTTTATAAATTTTTCTAATAAGCTGCAATACATCAGTATAGTAGTGTATTAGAAAGCTACCGTGTTTTCCTGAAAAAAAAGACACCGTCTTATATTATTTTTGCCCCAAAAGAGGCACAGTGTCTTAATTTTGGGGGAAGGCTTATAATACTCACCTAGTAGACAGCATTTGGGTCCCTCGCGCTGAACTGTAGCAGGCCTCTGTGTACTCTTGAACGCCGACAGAACATTCTCTTCCTGGTGGCGGGGCATGAATACCCCGCCTCCAACAAACCATTGCTCTGATTGGTTCATCGAACGCCGCGTCAGCCAGTCAGAGCCAGCACTCGATTAACCATTCAATGACATAATTGAATGGCTGTGATTGGTTAATTGAGTGCTGCTTCTGATTGGCTGACATGGTGCTCGATCAACCAATCAGAGCAATCGTTTGCTGAAGGCGGGGTACTCAAGCACCGCTACCAGAAAGTGAATGCTCTGTCGGCGTTCAGGAGTACACAGAAGCCTGCAGCAGCACCACGGCCCAGTGCAAGGGACCAATACACAGTTTTTTTTCATGTAGTTTAGCTACAGCTTATTTTGGGGGGAGGTCTTATATTTTTTTTATTATCGGAGAAACACAGTATAAAGCTCAGCCAAGAGACTGAACTTCATAGGCCACCTGGCAGCTGGCAGACCCAGAGGCTGTATTCACCAACCCATCAGGACCTCACGTTCACATCACAAGGGTCCGATAAGTGTCAGAGGGAGCCCCCTCCCTCTGTCAGACGTTTAGATGCCGCAATCACACTGACCATGACCCTGCAAAGGGGTTAAGCACTGGAAATCGGAGGTTTCTTCGGTACCTGGTGTTACAATAAGTACCAGGCTGTTATCCGAGCATACAATCCCCCTGGCACAAGAGCCCAGCACCAAGCTTCTGATACAGCTGCCGGTGAGTGGTAAGGACAGGGAGGCAAACTCAGGATGACACCGAGCCCACAGTCCAAGTTATCTGTGCAGCACCGCTCCTAGAAAAATACTCCTTAGAAAGGCACAAACTCTCTAACGGTCACTCACTCACTCCTGAAGACTTTAACTCTGCATGGCGGACTCCAACATTTCAGTCATTCAGTGGAACTCCTGGGGATATTGGTCCCAGGGAAAAGGCCAAATCTCAGCCTTTTCCATCTTCACCACATGCAGGTTGAAAGTATCTGCATGCAGCCAGTCTTCCCTCTCTTGCAGACCAGAACTCCAACAACCACCAAAGAACTCCACAAAACAACTCAGAACTCTCTCCAGACTCAGAACTTCACTCCTTCTCCCTCAATCATACACCTTGAAAACACATTTATGGGACAAGGTCATATAACAAACAAAAGATACATTTCCAGACATAGCCCAGACAGTAAGCCATTCAGTGCTGCAGCTATGCAATATACTCCGGTATTATTGTATCTTGTAACCACCAGGAAGTGGGGGTGGAGACAAGATTGTGGCTGCTTGACAGGCCAGTGACACCCCCTTGTAGTGATTGGCTGCACGGCATGCTCCCCTCCCTGAGCCTCACAGGTCCTGGCACTGAGGTCTCCTGCAGTAATTGCTCCTATGGGCGGCCAGCACTGCTGTCTGTGGCCGCCCATCTCCCCTTACCATGTTCCCTTTACGGCCCCACTGTGAGTGTTCCCGGGGCCTGTACAGTGCCACCTGCAGTCCCCTTTACCGGCCCTCGTGCCCCGTTGTTAGTCGATCGGCAGCTGATGCTGTTGGGGAGAAACTTGTGCCCCACTGTCTGCCGTTAGGCTCCTCATGCTGTGCGGGAGAAGGCAGCCGACAGACGCGTTGCTCTGCTGATGGGAGCGCTGCAGGGCCACCTGATGCAGTGGGGAAAGAAGGCAGCGGACAGACCAGCCGGTACATCTCAGCGCCACTGGGCCACCTGATGCAGTGGGGGGGAGAAGGTGGGGAAGGCTGCAGACAGAACCAACAGTCGATGTGAGGGCTGATGAGCGCCGGTGGGGCGGCTCATGCTGTGCTGCAGAAGAGACTGAAGCACTGCTGGGGCAAACCGCAGGACGCTCGGTGAGTCACCGGGGCTATTGCAGACGGGGACGCAGCTCACAGCCGCCATAGCGGGTACAAATCAATAGACGCACGCTGCACTGACGGAGGCCAGGAACAGCTGCAGCCTCTTAAATGCTTTTTGCCTCCGTGGAGGGTTAGGGGTTAGTTTTCCTATTAGGCTTACATTTATAGCTGTAAAGGCTTTCCTCTCTCTTCCACCTCTCTACCGGTCAATACTCACTCTCAAAGGCAGCACTCAGCGCTGCATGGCGATCTCCTCTCATCCGCTCATTCTGTAGAACTTCTAGGGGTAGTAGTCCCAAGGTAACTTTTAGGCCATCGCTCAGCCTCCTCCATTATAACACACGCAGACCATTCAGTGTCTGTGGGGGTCCAAATAACTCTGGCTCCTGCCAACTTCTCTTGCAAACTCCAACACTGACTTTCCTAAACTCACTCTTTGCAGACTGACTTGCACATAATCTTTGCAAACACCTATATGAAGCATGGTCACATGACTTTCAAACTCACAACATAAAATGATACATTTACAGCAGACAGAGACAGCTCATTTGCAGACATTAAAGGGGTTGTCCCGAGGCAGCAAGTGGGTCTGTACACTTCTGCATGGCCATAATAATGCACTTTGTAATGTACATTGTGCATTAATTATGAGCCATGCAGAAGTTATAAAAAGTTTTATACTTACCTGTTCCGTTGCTGGCGTCCTCGTCTCCATGGTGCCGACTAATTTTCGCCCTCCGATGGCCAAATTAGCCGCGCTTGCGCAGTCCGGGTCTTCTGCAGTCTTCTATGGGGCTCCGTGTAGCTCCGTGTAGCTCCGCCCCGTCACGTGCCGATTCCAGCCAATCAGGAGGCTGGAATCGGCAGTGGACCGCACAGAAGAGCTGCGGTCCACGGAGGAAGAGGCCATCTTCAGCGGTGAGTAGAGAAGTCACCGGAGCGCGGGGATTCAGGTAAGCGCTCCGGTGAGCTTTCTTTACCTCCCTGCATCGGGGTTGTCTCGCGCCGAACGGGGGGGGGGTTGAAAAAAAAAAAAACCCGTTTCGGCGCGGGACAACCCCTTTAACCCTTTCATTCCTGCAAACTCTAATACACATTCTGCTGATTTATTCCCCAATCCAAGACAATGTACAAGACAATACAGACAACATATAGCAGACATTTTGAAGGGGCCCTATTAGTTCTGGGCCACTACACAATCAGATCTCACAACTTATATCCCTAGCACTAGATACAAAATCAGAACTTTGGTCATCACAGCCTGCATCGTCACTTCTCTTTATTTAAGCCCTTTCGATACATGAAGTCTGTTATAGAATTCTATATCATTCCAAATACCTGTGACAGCTGTAAAATGTTTTTTGTCATTTTGCTCATATTAATAGCTTAGTTAATAATAGCTTAGTTAAGGGGGTTGTCCCGCGCCGAAACAGGTTTTTTTTTTTTTTTCAACCCCCCCCCCCCCCCCCCCGTTCGGCGCGAGACAACCCCGATGCAGGGGTTAAAAAAGAACACCGGAGAGCGCTTACCTGAATCCCCGCGCTCCGGTGACTTCTTACTTACCTGATGAAGATGGCCGCGGGGATCTTCTTCCTCGGTGGACCGCAGGGCTTCTGTGCGGTCCATTGCCGATTCCAGCCTCCTGATTGGCTGGAATCGGCACGTGACGGGGCGGAGCTACACGGAGCTACACGGAGCCCCATTGAGAAAAGCAGAAGACCCGGACTGCGCAAGCGCGTCTAATTTGGCCATTAGACGGCGAAAATTAGACGGCAACCATGGAGACGAGGACGCTAGCAACGGAGCAGGTAAGTGAAAAACTTTTTATAACTTCTGTATGGCTCATAATTAATGCACAATGTACATTACAAAGTGCATTAATATGGCCATACAGAAGTGTATAGACCCACTTGCCGCCGCGGGACAACCCCTTTAAGCACAAATCATATACAACGGAGGAGCGGCAGAGTCATTGGTCACAGTTTGATGTCAGTAAATGGTATTTAGGGACCAGACCCCCTGAAGAAATGCAAACCCCAGAACAGACCCCTCTATGACTTCACAGCCCAGATTCTTTCGGTAATGGCGGCGTCACACGAAAGTTTGTGCTGTGTATTTGTGCATCAACGAGGTTTGAGGAGAATCATAATCGGCGTGTTGCTTGTGCTTCTGCACATATAACTGTAATTTTTACACACAAGGCCAATTCACACACGAGTGAATTTAATGGCTATTTAAGCCTAATAAGGTCCAGCTGTCTTTTTTCCTGTGTTTTGCTCAGTGTCACACCCTTCCCTTGTGTATTTTCGCACCTGCCATAGACATCTGTAGCACTTTTGCTGAGCAAAATGCAGGAAAATAGAGGACCTATTTTCGTGCATGTGTGCTTAAGAGTCCAGGCCCCGAGGCAGTAAAGCAGCCCCAAACCATGATGCCCTCTGCACCATGTGTCCCAGCTGGGATGAGGTTTATTTTTCCTCCAGACATAGCATTGTGTATTTTTGCTACAAAGTTCCAGTTTTGTCTTCTCTTTTCATAGAACATTTTCCCAGACCCATTGTGGAGCATCCAGGTGTCTCGGGAAAACTAGATGAGTCACAGTGTTTTTTTGGATAACAGCGGCTTCCCTCATGGTGTCCCTCCATGAATACAAATTGTGTTCACTTGGTTTTCTTTTAGTGGACACATGGACAGAGTTTATTTAGCATTTTCTAGAATCTTCTGTAGGCCTTTTGCTGTTCCTTTTGGCTTCGTTGTCACCACTTTTAGGATTACCCATTTTGCTTTTGGAGAGATCTTAACAGGACACCCACCCCTAACATGTTCACACCGCAGATTATAGTCATATCTACAACTCCTTCTACATAGGATGTTAGGCTGAATGAAGGCAATGTCCATCTAGTTCGGCCTGTTTCAACCCATAGTTGATCCAGACAAAGGCAAAAACCCCAAAAGGCAGAAGCCAATTAGCCCATTTGGGGGAAAATTCCTTCCCGACTCCGTAATGGCAGTCAGAATAATCCATGGATCAACCTTTAATAGTTCTCACCTAAATATAAGACCCGGAACTACAAACCTGCTGGTCATCTAATGTCTATATCCTGTAATATCCTTCCGCTCGAGAAAGACGTCTAGTCCCCTCTTAAACTCCTCAATGGATTTTGCCATCACAATGTCCTCAGGCAGAGAGTTCTACAGTCTCACTGCTCTTACAGTAAAGAGCCCCCTTCTGTGTTGTTGATGAAACCTGCTTTCCTCTAGACGTAGAGGATGCCTTCTTGTTACCGACGCAGTCCTTTGTATAAACAGCTCATGGGAGAGATCCTTGTATTGTCCCCTAATATATTTATACATAGTTATTTCATCGCCCCTTAGCCGTTTTTTTTCCAGGGTGAAAAGTCCTAATTTTGATTAGATTGAAAAGTCTCTCTGGGTATTCCGGTCCTCTAATTCCATTTATTATTTTTTGACCTTTTTTGAAGCCCCTCAAGCACTGCAACATTTTTTCTGAGCACCGGTGTACAGAACTGTACACAGTACTCCATGTGTGGCCTGACAAGTGCCTTATATAGTGGGAGAATAGTGTTCTCGTCCTTCACCCCTACACCTCTTTTAATGCACCCCAAGACTCTATTAGCTTTTGCAGCAGCTGACTGGCATTGGTTGCTCCAGTTATATCTACAATCCACTAGTACCCCCAGGCCTTTTTCCATATCACTTTTCCCTAGCAGTACCCTATTTAGTGTATATTGGTGACATCCGTTTCTCCTGCCCATGTGCATAACCTTACATTTATCCACATTGAACTTCATTTGCCATTTTTCTGCCCAAGCTCCCAGCTTATCTAGTTCCTTTTGTAGCCGCACATTGTCTTCCGTTATATTAATTGTCTTATATAATTTTGTATCATTTGCAAATATTGATATTTTACTGTGCAGTCCCTCTATCAGATCGTTGATAAATATATTGAACAGAATGGGGCCTAGTACTGAGCCCTGTGACAGCCCACTAGTGACGGTGGCCCAATCAGAGTATTAACCATTTATTACCACCCTCTGCTTTCTATCTCTTGAACAGTTCCTTATCCAGATATACATGTTTTCACCCAGTCCGAGCTGTCTCATTTTATATATCAGCCTAATATGCGGCACGGTGTCAAATGCTTTAGAGAAATCCAGATATACGAGATCAATAGAGTCTCCCAGGTCAAGCTTAGAACTTACTTCATTGTAGAAGCAGATCGGATTAGTCTGACATGATGGACCCCCTAATGAACCCATGCAGGTTAGAAGTTATTCCGTTGTTCTCCTTGAGGTATTCTAGGATGGAGTCTCTCAGAAACCCCTTAAATATTTTTCCAGTTATTGAAGTGAGACTTACCGGCCTGTAGTTACCAGGCTCTCTTTTGGACCCCTTTTTGTAAATTGGAACCACGGTCTTGATAGTGTCTATAAATATAAGAAATAGTGGTCTAGCTATCACATCACTTACTTCCCTTACAACCCTTGGGTGTATTCCATCTGGACCCGGCGATTTATCGATTTTAATCCTCTGTAACCTGCTCTGCACTTCCTCCTGTGTTAGCTATGCAATATGTAGCGGTGGGTTCATTTTATTCCCCTGCATCTCATGTGACATTTCCTTTTCATTCGTGAATACACTTGAAAAGAAACCATTTAATAGGTTTGCCTTCCCCCCTTCATCTTCTATGATTTTTCCTGCATTATTTGTTAAAGGCCAGTGCTCTCAGTGCAAATCCCTTTGCTGTTAATATAGTTTAAGAACAGTTTAGGGTTTTGCTCTCTTTGGCGATCAATCTTTCTGCCTCCTCCTTAGCAATTTTAATCCTTTCTTTACATATTTGTTTTTTTCCCCTGTATGATTGCAGCGCTTCTTTGCTGCCTTCTTGGTTTATTAATTTAAACGTTTTATTTAGAGATGAGCGAGCACCAAAATGCTCGGGTGCTCGTTACTCGGGACAAAAAGTTTGCGATGCTCGAGGGTTCGCTTTGAGTAACGAACCCCAATGAAGTCAATGGGCGACCCGAGCATTTTTGTATTTCGCCGATGCTTGCTAAGGTTTCCATTTGTGAAAATCTGGGCAATTCACGAAAGTGATGGGAACGACACAGCAACGGATAGGGCAGGCGAGGGGCTATATGTTGGGCTGCATCTCAGGTTCCCAGGTCCCACTATTAAGCCACAATAGCGGCAAGAGTGGGCCCCCCCTCCCAACAATTTTTAATTCTGAAAAGCCCTCATTAGCAAGGCATACCTTAGCTAAGCACCACACTACCTCCAACAAAGCACAATCACTGCCTGCATGACACTCCGCTGCCACTTCTCCTGGTTCACATGCTGCCCACCCCCCCCCCCCTCGCACGACCCAGTGTCCACTGCGCACACCAAAGTGTCCCTGCGCAGCCTTCAGCTGCCCTCATGTCTATTTATAAGTGCGTCTGCCATGAGGAGGAACCGCAGGCACACACTGCAGAGGATTGGCACGGCTAGGCAGCAACCCTCTATAAAAGGGGCGGGGCGATAGCCCACAATGCTGTACAGAAGCAATGAGAAATATAATCCTGTGCCACCGCCATCAGGAGCTGCACACGTGGGCATAGCAATGGGGAACCTATGTGCCACACACTATTCATTCTGTCAAGGTGTCTGCATGCCCCAGTCAGACCGCGGTTTTTTATAAATAGTCACAGGCAGGTACAACTCCGCAATGGAAATTCCGTGTGCACCCACAGCTTGGGTGGCTCCCTGGAACCCACCGGCTGTACATAAATGTATCCCATTGCAGTGCCCTGGACAGCAGAGCTAACGTCAGATTAAATGCAGGTGGGCTTCGGCCCACACTGCATGCCTCAGTCAGACTGGGGTTCTTTAGAAGTAGACACATGTAGTTACAATTCCGTGTGGACCGACAGCATGGGTGGGTCCCAGGAAGCCACCGGCGGTACATAAATATATCCCATTGCAGTGCCCTGGACAGCAAAGCTAACGTCAGGTTTAATGCAGGTGGGCTTCGGCCCACACTGCATGCCCCAGTCAGACTGGGGTTCCTTAGAAGTGGACACATGCAGTTACAACTCCGTGTGGACCGACAGCATGGGTGGCTCCCTGGAACCCACCGGCTGTACATAAATGTATCCCATTGCAGTGCCCTGGACAGCAGAGCTAACGTCAGATTAAATGCAGGTGGGCTTCGGCCCACACTGCATGCCCCAGTCAGACTGGGGTTCTTTAGAAGTGGACACATGCAGTTACAATTCCGTGTGGACCGACAGCATGGGTGGGTCCCAGGAAGCCACCGGCGGTACATAAATATATCCCATTGCAGTGCCCTGGACAGCAAAGCTAACGTCAGGTTTAATGCAGGTGGGCTTCGGCCCACACTGCATGCCCCAGTCAGACTGGGGTTTTTTAAAAGTGGACACATGCAGTTACAACTCCGTGTGGACTGACAGCATGGGTGGCTCCCTGGAACCCACCGGCTGTACATAAATATATCCCATTGCAGTGCCCAGCACAGCAAAGCTAACGTCAGGTTTAATGCAGGTGAGGTTTCAGGAGGAGGAGCAGGAGGAGGAGGATGAATATAATACACAGATTGATGAAGCTAAAAGGTCCCCGTTTTTGATGGGGATAGAGAACGATGCTTCCATCCACGGGTGCAGCCTATGTATTGTTTAGGTATCGCTGCTGTCCGCTGGTGGAGAAGAGAAGTCTGGGAAAATCCAGGCTTTGTTCATCTTTATGAGTGTAAGCCTGTCGGCACTGTCGGTTGACAGGCGGGTACGCTTATCCGTGATGATTCCCCCAGCCGCACTAAACACCCTCTCTGACAAGACGCTAGCCGCAGGACAAGCAAGCACCTCCAGGGCATACAGCGCGAGTTCAGGCCACGTGTCCAGCTTCGACACCCAGTAGTTGTAGGGGGCAGAGGCCTCACGGAGGACGGTCGTGCGATCGGCTACGTACTCCCTCACCATCCTTTAACAGTGCTCCCACCGACTCAGCCTTGACTGGGGAGCGGTGACACAGTCTTGCTGGGGAGCCAGAAAGCTGGCAAAGGCCTTGGAGTGTGTTCCCCTGCCTGTGCTGTACATGCTGCCTGATCTCTGCGCCTCCCCTGCTACCTGGCCCTCGAAACTGCGCCTTCTGCCTCTAGCGCTGTCGGATGGGAATGTTACCATCAGTTTGTCCGCCAGGGTCCTGTGGTATAGCATCACTCTCGAACCCCTTTCCTCTTCGGGTACGAGAGTGGAAAGGTTCTCCTTATACCGTGGGTCGAGCAGTGTGTACACCCAGTAATCTGTAGTGGCCAGAATGCGAGTACCGCGAGAGTCACGAGAAAGGCATCCTAACATGAAGTCAGCCATGTGTGCCAGGGTACCTGTATGCAACACATGGCTGTCCTCACTAGGAAGATCACTTTCAGGATCCTCCTCCTCCTCCTCCTCCTCAGGCCATACACGCTGAAAGGATGACAGGAAAGCAGCATGGGTACCCTCAGCAGTGGGCCAAGCTGTCTCTTCCCCCTCCTCATGCTCCTCCCCTTCCTCCTCCTCAACGCGCTGAGATATAGACATGAGGGTGCTCTGACTATCCAGCGACATACTGTCTTCACCCGTCTCCATTTCCGAGCGCAAAGCATCTGCCTTTATGCTTTGCAGGGAACTTCTCAAGAGGCATAGCAGAGGAATGGTGACACTAATGATTGCAGCATCCCCGCTCACCATCTGGGTAGACTCCTCAAAGTTTCCAAGGACCTGGCAGATGTCTGCCAACCAGGCCCACTCTTCTGTAAAGAATAGAGGAGGCTGACTCCCACTACGCCGCCCATGTTGGAGTTGGTATTCCACTATAGCTGTACGCTGCTCATAGAGTCTGGCCAACATGTGGAGTGTAGAGTTCCACCGTGTGGGCACGTCGCACAGTAGTCGGTGCACTGGCAGATTAAACCGATGTTGCTGGGTCCGCAGGTTGGCAGCGTCCGTCTTGGACTTGCGAAAATGTGCGCTGACCCGGCGCACCTTTCCGAGCAGGTCTGACAAGTGTGGGTAGCTTTTCAGAAAGCGCTGAACCACCAAATTAAAGACATGGGCCAGGCATGGCACGTGCGTGAGGCTGCCGAGCTGCAGAGCCGCCACCAGGTTACGGCCGTTGTGACACACGACCATGCCCGGTTGGAGGCTCAGCGGCGAAAGCCAGCGGTCCGTCTGCTCTGTCAGACCCTGCAGCAGTTCGTGGGCCATGTGCCTCTTATCTCCTAAGCTGAGTAGTTTCAGCACGGCCTGCTGACGCTTGCCCACCGCTGTGCTGCCACGCCGCTCGACACCGACTGCTGGCGACGTGCTGCTGCTGACACATCTTGATTGCGAGACAGAGGTTGCGTTGGAGGAGGAGGAGGGTGGTTTAGTGGAGGAAGCATACAACGCCGCAGATACCAGCACCGAGCTGGGGCCCGCAATTCTGGGGGTGGGTAGGACGTGAGCGGTCCCAGGCTCAGACTCGGTCCCAGCCTCCACTAAATTCACCCAATGTGCCGTCAGGGAGATATAGTGGCCCTGCCCGCCTGTGCTTGTCCACGTGTCCGTTGTTAAGTGGACCTTGGCAGTAACCGCGTTGGTGAGGGCGCGTACAATGTTGCGGGAGACGTGGTTGTGCAGGGCTGGTACGGCGACTGGGAACCGAGTAGCGCGAGGCCGCCGCCATCATGCTTTTGAAAGCCTCCGTTTCCACAAGCCTATACGGCAGCATCTCCAGGCTGATCAATTTGGCTATGTACACGTTTAACGCTTGAGCGTGCGGGTGCGCGGCGGCGTGCTTGCGCTCAAACAGTTGTTTGACCGCTAAGAGACATTGCTGGATGGGGCCGAGGACAGCGGAGGAGAGGGTGTGGGTGCAGGCCAGGAGACAGTAGTGCCTGTGTCCTGAGAGGGGGCTTGGATCTCAGTGGCAGGTTGGGGCACAGGGGGAGAGGCAGTGGTGCAAACTGGAGGTGGAGAACGGCCTTCGTCCCACCTTGTGGGGTGCTTGGCCATCATATGCCTGTGCATGCTGGTGGTGGTGAGGCTGGTGGGGCTGGCTCCCCGACTGATCTTGGCGAGACAAAGGTTGCACACCACTGTTCGTCGGTCGTCTGCACTCTGAGTGAAAAACTGCCAGACCTTTGAGCACCTCGGCCTCTGCAGGGTGGCATGGCGCAAGGGGGCGCTTTGGGAAAGAGTTGGGGGATTATTCGGTCTGGCCCTGCCTCTACCCCTGGCCACCGCACTGCCTCTTCCAACCTGCCCTGCTGCTGCACTTGCCTCCCCCTCTGAAGACCTGTCCTCAGTAGGCTTAGCAAACCAGGTGGGGTCAGTCACCTCATCGTCCTGCTGCTCTTCCTCCGAATCCTCTGTGCGCCCCTCCCTCGGACTTACTCCAATTACTACTACCTGAGTGATAGACAACTGTGTCTCATCGCCATCATCCTCCTCACCCACTGAAAGCTCTTGAGACAGTTGCCGGAAGTCCCCAGCCTCATTCCCCGGACCCCGGGAACTTTCCAAAGGTTGGGCATCGGTCACGACAAACTCCTCCGGTGGGAGAGGAACCATTGCTGCCCATTCTGGGCAGGAGCCCCGAGAACAGTTCCTGAGAGTCTGCCTGCTCCTCAGAATGTGTCATTGTAATGGAGTGAGGAGGCTGGGAGGAAGGAGGAGCAGCAGCCAGAGAATTCAGAGTTGCAGCAGTGGAGGGCGTAGAACTCTGGGTGGTCAATAGATTGCTGGATGCACTTTCTGCCATCCATGACAGGACCTGCTCACACTGCTCATTTGCTAATAAAGGTCTACCGCGTGGACCCATTAATTGTGAGATTAATCGCCAGAAACGTGCCTCTCTCGTAATCCCGCAGCAGTCGGCTGCGAAACACCTGGATCAGGAGCTCGGCCTGTGCCCACACCCTGACTTGGGCCTCCGCGTCCTCGCCCGCATCCACGTCCTCTAGGCCTACCCCTACCCCTCAGCATGGTGTATTACGAGTAGAGCAGAAACAGAACGCTGTAATAAAATGTGCCGCTTATTGGCCTGTGGTTGGAGGCTGACTTCACTTACGGAACGCACAGCAGAGCCAGGAAAGAATTTTGCGCATGCCTGCAGTGAGACGTAGGTGCGTATGACTGAGATAGTGGAATTCACAGCGCAGAAGCAGTCAAGTGGCCAGACGCCACTAGTAGGCCTTAATTATTTTGCTTCTATTTTTTGAACGGCAGAGCTCAGACAGTAGACAGATACTGTAGGCAGCGTATATATGTATACTGTTTCAATGTGGACAGGATCACGGCGGTGATGTAACGGGCACCGCAGAGCCAGGAAAAACTTTTGCGCAAGCCTGCTGTAACGCTTAGGTGCGCATTAATTAGGACTACTAGCAGACACGCAGTACACTGAGGACGGTCACAGGCAGACCAAATATAATTTTTTTCCCAAAATTTGTTTGAAAAAGCCCACTGCCTATATAGCCTGTATATCTCTTTCACCTTTCCCACTGTGCCTGCCTCACCAGTACTGGCCCTATACTATGTGCAATGAGTGGAGACTGAGGACGCAACGGTCTGCACGGCCGATATACAAAAAGAAAAAAAAATGTGCAACACTGCTAAAAACAGCCTCAACAGTACTGCACACGGTCAGATGTTGCCCTAAGAAGGACCGTTGGGGTTCTTGAAGCCTAAAATAACTCCTAACACTCTCCCTATAGCAGCTCCAGCATCACCACCACTTTCCTGAGCTATGTCAGAATGCATCTGTGGCGAGCCGCGGGAGGGGCCGATTTATATACTCGGGTGACACCTGATCTCGCCAGCCACTTACTGCAGAGGGGTGGTATAGGGCTTGAACGGCGCAGGGGGAAGTTGTAATGCCTTCCCTGTCTTTCTATTGGCCAGAAAAGTGCGCTAATGTCTCAGAGATGAAAGTGAAAGTAATTCGAACATCGCGTGGTGCTCGTTTCGAATAACGAGCATCTCGAACACACTAATACTTGAACGAGTATCAAGCTCGGACGAGTACGTTCGCTCATCTCTAGTTTTTTTATTTTCATTTATTGCCCGCCTTACAGTCTTGTCGAGCCACACTGGCTTCCTTGTACTTGTAGTTCTTTTGTTTTAAAGGGTATGAACTGCTCACATCAGGTGATTAGGATGTTTTTAAGCTTTTCCCATTTGTTGTCTGTACCGATATTTTTGCTGAATGACAGCTGAATGACAGCTGGAAATTAATTATATTGTAGTCACTATTTCCCAAGTGCCCCTCAACCTGCACCCCTATTATTCGGTCTGGTTTGTTAGTTAATACTAAGTCCAGAGTTGCCCTTCCTCTAGTTGGCTCCTGCACAAGTTGGGTAAGGTAGTTATCTTTAATTGTTTTCAAGAACTTATGGCCCTTGTGAGATTTGCAGTTTTCCCATATCATATCTGGATAATTAAAGTCCCCCATGATAATTACTTCATTGCGGTTTGACACCTCTTCTATCCACCTTAATAATAAGATTTAAAGGGGTTGTCCCGTGAAAGCAAGTGGGATTAAGCACTTCTGTATGGCCATATTAATGCACTTTGTAATATTCATCGTGCATTAAATATGAGCCATACAGAAGTTATTCACTCACTTGTCTGCCGTCCTCGCGCTGTCTCTGCGTCCCCGTCGCCATGGAGCCGTCTAATTTCTTCTTCTTAGTCCTTTTTAGATGCGCTTGCGCAGTCAGTCTTTTCCCCACTGTGAACGATCCCCTCCAGCGTGCCCGCGCGATACAGCTTGCCTGCGCATGCGCAGACGACCTATCACTGCACGGGAGCGCGCAGGGGCGGCCATTCAGCTCCCGGCCTCCGATAAGTAGTGGTGAAGGCGCAGTCAAGGCTTTCACCCAGTAGCAGCCAGCCGGGACCAGCAGCCAGCCGGGACCAGCAGCCGCCAGCCATCCGGGACCAGCAGCCGCCAGCCATCCGGGACCAGCAGCCGTCAGCCATCCGGGACCAGCAGCCGCCAGCCATCCGGGACCAGCAGCCGCCAGCGAACCGGGACCAGCAGCCACCATCGAACCGGGACCAGCAGCCGCCATCGAACCGGGACCAGCAGCCGCCAGCGATCCGGGACCAGCAGCCGCCAGCGATCCGGGACCAGCAGCCGCCAGCGATCCGGGACCAGCAGCCGCCAGCGATCCGGGACCAGCAGCCGCCGCGATCCGGGACCAGCAGCCGCCGCGATCCGGGACCAGCAGCCGCCGGCCATCCGGGACCAGCAGCCGCCGGCCATCCGGGACCAGCAGCCGCCAGCGATCCGGGACCAGCAGCCGCCAGCCACCCGGGACCAGCAGCCGCCAGCGATCTGGGACCAGCAGCCGCCAGCCACCCGGGACCAGCAGCCGCCAGCGATCTGGGACCAGCAGCCGCCAGCGATCTGGGACCAGCAGCCGCCGGCCACCCGGGACCAGCAGCCGCCGGCCACCCGGGACCAGCAGCCGCCAGCCACCCGGGACCAGCAGCCGCCAGCCACCCGGGATGAACACAATCAAAGCCGCCGTGCAGCCGCCTGGGTAAGTGAGGGGTCGGGGTGCTGTCGGCGCTGGGGGGGACTTTCTTTGCCCCGGACTTACAATTGGGGTGCCCTGCTGTATTTATGTTGGCCTACCACTGTGCCCCGGGCACTACCGCAGCGCCCCTGGGGCCAGTTCTGTGGGGCCGAGGGGCCAGTTTTCTAGGGCCTGCTGGATGGATGGATGAGGCTGCATGAATGAATGCATGGCTGGATGTGTGTGCGTGTGTGCATAAGTGCGTGCGGATGCATAGATGGATGAGGCCGCATGGGCGGATGGATGAGGCCACATGGCCGGATGGATGAGGCCGCATGGGCGGATGTGTGTCTCTGTGATGATGCATGTATAAGTCTGTGTGGATGCGTGGATGGATGGGGCTGCATGGGCGGATGTGCATCTCTGTGAAGATGCATGGATGGTGTGGGCTGCATGGATGGTTGGGGCCGCATGGGCGGATGTGTGTCTATGTGATGATGCATGTATAAGTCTGTGTGGATGCATGGATGGATGTGTGTGCGTGTGTGCATAAGTGCGTGCGGATGCATGGATGGATAGATGGATGAGGCTGCATGGGCGGATGGATGAGGCCGGATGAGCGATTGTGTCACTATGTGACTATGCATGTATAAGTCTGTGTGGCTGCATGGATGGTTGGGACCGCATAGATGGTTGGGGCTGCATGGATGGTTGGGGCCGCATGGGCAGATGTGTGTCTCTGTGATGATGCATGTATAAGTCTGCGTGGATGCATGGATAGATGTGTGTGCGTGTGTGCATAAGTGCGTGCGGATGCATGGATGGACGAATGGATGGGGCCGCATGGGCGGATGGATGAGGCCATGTGGATGTGTGTGTGTGTGTGTGTCTAGGGATGGATGCATGTATAGTGCTGATGGATGGATGTGTCTGTGTATATTTGTCTGTCTATCTGCGGGTGGGTGGGTTGGTTGTTGTAGCTTAGCATCTCGGTTGATCTACGCCTTCTTGTCTTTAAAATGCAGAGTGTATATGTCGGAGCGCATCGGTGGCCAGTGGCGATTCCTGGGTTTGCACTCGTGATCTTCTTCCGAAGTCCCTGCAAGAGGGTGAGTATTTGCACCACATTTTCTTTCTTACTCACACACAGCAGATCACAGCCTCTTTAAAACACAAAATCACAATGCCTAGCTGTGTGGTTCCAACTTGCACCACATACTGGAAGAAGGGAGGTGAAAGTGCTTGTCTTCATGTGTTTCCAATGAATATGGAAAAAACAAGACTTTGGCTACAGCAGGCTCCTCACATCTTCGTGGACGTCGAAGAGTGGCTTAAAAAGATTTCCCAAAAAAAAGATTTTTATAGTTATCGGTTGTGCAGCAAACATTTCAAGGAGGATTGCTACATAATAGTCGGCGACCGTAAAAAATTGAAGCCCAATGCTGTGCTAAGTATATTCCCAACAGCGTTGGAAATTGAGACCCGAGCTAACCGGTTAGCGAAGAAAGGTGAACCTTCAAGAAAACCGAAGAATTGGGGAGACGCAACAGCCGGAAAGTTCAGCTGAAGAAACT